>NW_025211745.1:0-746 GCF_004010195.1 Chiloscyllium plagiosum
GAGGGGAACTCCAGACTGACAATGTATGACCAAAGATGGTGTCAGTGTAGGCGATGATGGTCTTTTTCAGGATATTCTTGCTGTGGCAAGTTTTGTCTGGCTAAGGTGATTGGTGGAATCAAGCTAACATTGGACAAGATGGCCATCATAGGTAATTAATAGGTTGAGTTTGGGACTAGAGTGTGAGAAAACTCACTAGACCTTGAGGAGGGAAACTTTCCACAGGGACAGGAATGGTTGTTGCAGATTTCAGGATTTAGATGTTTCAATAAGAACAGTGAAGATGGTAAAAGAGGGTTGTTGCAATTTCAGGATTTAGATGTTTCAATAAGAACAGTGAAGATGGTAAAAGAGGGACTGGTGTGGTATTGTTAGTCACCAGAACCCCGAGGGGAACACTACCCCTGCTCATGACTCCACCCCCATTCCCCCCACCATCACACCCACTCCAGTTACAGGTTCCGCCCCCACTCCCAGCTCTAGACCCACACCAGTTCCCAGCTCCCAGCCCTTCCGAATTTTCACCATCCCTCTAGACCTCCCACTCACTGAGGACGAACGATCAGTCCTTAGCAAAGGACTCACCTGCATCCCCCTCCGTCCACGCATCAATGAATTTAATACACGCCGTGACGTGGAACAATTCTTCTGTTGCCTCTGCCTCAGAGCTTACTTTCACAATCAGGACTCCCACCCACCTTCCGAGGACCCCTTCACCCACCTCCAACACACTGCATCCACCTGGA
>NW_025211745.1:7783-19644 GCF_004010195.1 Chiloscyllium plagiosum
ATGTTAGGATTGTTAATGAATTGATTTCCATTTGCTTTTACTTTGTCCTTTGTAGATATGAATCCTAAGCATAAACAGCTACCAAGTTTGATCCCTGGTATGTATCGAGATAGCTGATCTTAGCTGGGGTCAGCAGTGGGGGCATTACAATTGGCTTCAGTGTATAAAGGCAAAGGGAAGTTGGAAATTTTGGTAGGATTCTTGATCCTAATTACTATCTGGCAGAGTCTTTGAAACTGAGGTCCAAATAGAATTTTAAGAGATTAATAAAGTCAGCAAGTTATTGCCTTTGGGGGCTGGATTCACCATGCATTGCAAGCACAATACCTCAAAAATTCTGCATTCTATCTTTTACTTGAAAAGAAAAACCTGCTTGCATACAATGCCTTTCACAATCTCCAATGTCCATAACAACCAGGTAAGCACTTTGCAATCACTGCTGTAATGAAGGAAACTTACTGTCTCCCTTGCAGTGTCATACATGCTCAGCTCTGGTGACAATTTTCCTTGTGAAACTGACATTGTCTTTAGGGTGTTACAACACGGATCTAGGTTGAGAGTGGAGAGCAGAGGCATTCAAGGTTTGCTTTACCCAGACTGGGAAATATCAAAAACTCGATAGCAAGCCCTGCTTTAACTGAAGGTGTAAGGCTGGGTGGAGGTGTGTGAGGGGGTTTTTGGGACTGAGAGAATTTGGTTTGTGCAACTTTCCTTCTACAGTCAGATAGTCTGCGAACACTCACTGTCTACAATCATGTAGTTATTTCACTGAGAGACAAGAGGGCTGTCAGAAATTGAGATACGTACTCATCGGATGACAGAAACTTGTACAAAGAATTAGAGTAAATGGGAGCAGTGAGGAAATTAAAAATTATATAGAAACTTGCATTTAATCACATTTTCATTGCAGTAAACTATCACAAGGATCTCAACAGGAGAATTATCAGATGAAAATAAGTATCACATCCATAATGATGTCACATCTAATGTCATTTAGGGAAGGAAATTGCAAATTCTTACCTGGTCTGGCATACATGAGACTCCAAACCCATAGCAATGTGCTTGACTCTTAACTGCCCTCTGTGTATTAGGGATGGGCAATAAATGCTTGCCTAGCCAGGGATGCCCTCATTCCATAATGAATTTTTTTAAAAAGGAGCTATTAAGCCAGGTGACAAAATACTTGGCCGAAGGTTTTAAGGAGTATCTGAAAGTTTGAAAAGTAGGAATTTAAGGGGGGAAATCCAGCGTTTACAAAAACTTTGCATTTATATAATGTCTTGCACAATGTCAGAATGTTCCAAAATACTTCAGCAGCATAATAACTATTATAGGGTCAAGGCAGCTGACTGCTTGGTTATCAATGCTGGACTGATGAAAATCCTGGATGCCCAGGCGGCCAGATTTGGAGACACACACAGAACCCACAGGTTTATGGGACTGGGGAAGGTTATAAACATAGGGAGTAGTAAAGTTACAGAAAGTACTGAAGTCCAGAAATGGACACACTGAGGTCAAATACAATCTTCGTTACATCTCATAACATGAGTCACTATCAACCTGTCTGGCTTCTCATGAGAGAGTGTGGTGCTGGAAAAGGCAGCATTCGAGGAGCAGGAGAATCGACATTTCGAGCATAAGCCCTTCATCAGGAATGAGGCTTGTGGCCCAAGGGGACTGACAGATAAATGGGAGGGGAGTGGGGTGGTAGCTGGGAATGCGATTGGTAGATAAAGGTGAGGGTGAAGGTGATACATCAGAGAGGATGGTGGAATGGATTGGTGGGAAGGAAGATGGACAGGTAGGACAGTTCAAGAGGGCGGTGCCGAGTTGGAAGATTGGATCACCAGTTTCCTTATTTCCCCACCCCATCCCAGACCCAACCTTCCAAATCAGCACCACCCTCTTGAACTCTCCTACCTGTCCATCTTCCTTCCCACTTATCTGCTCCACCTTCCTCTCCGACCTATCACATTCACCCCCACCTTCATCGACCTTTCACATTCCCAGCTATTTTCCCTCCAGCCCCAGCCCCCTCGGGCCACAAACCTCATTCCTGATGAAGGGCTTATGCTCGAAATGTCAATTCTTCTGCTCCTCAGATGCTGCCTGACCTGTGTTTTGCCAGCACCACACTCTTCGACTCTGATCTCCAGCATCTGCATCCTCACTTTCTCTGGCTTCTCATGATATCCAATGCCATGAATGTAGTTAAATAGATTATTTCTAAACATGCTAGAAGTTCACAAAGATATCATCTCAAGGCCACAAGTGTCTGAAACTGATTGTCACAATGACTGATGAGAAGATAACACAGCAATCGTCTGAGAAGGGCATGAAGAAAATCTCCAAGAAGGCATGAAGAATGGTGAGAAGATGAGAAAGTCCAGGAAAGAAAGTTCCCCCATCTATATCAACAAAGTGATGAAACAGGTTCATCCCGACTCCAGCATCTCTTCCAAGGCCATGAGCACCCTGAACTCATTCTACAATGATATTTGCACATCCTGGGGGAAGCTTCCAGTCTGGCCCATTACAACCCGCACAGCACCATCAGCCTCCCGGTAGATCCAGAGTGTCGTGTGCCTGCTCCTATCTGGGGAGCTTGCCAAGTATGCCGTGTCAGAGAGACAAAGACAGTGACCAAGTACATCAGCGCCAAGTGAAACACCACATCCTACGGTAAAAAACAAACAGCAGTTCCTTCCATAATCTCTCTCTAAATCCCTTTGGAACTCCTGACAAAGGTCAAGAACTGTACAAGTTGACATAAAACATTACACATTCTCAGGCCAAGAGCACAGATTTAACTCCGCTTCACTATCATACCTCTCCCTGACACACCAACCCAATCACCACCATTGCCTGTTTTCCCTGTCTTGCCTTCCAATTACCTTGGAAGAAAATAGGCACTGTGGAGTGAAACAGTCAGTCCTGTGTCACCACTGCCCTCTTCCTTCTTAAGGTCTTATTACAATCATCAGTATGCCTTTGGAATCAGGCTGGAAGAATTGTGGGAGAAATGTAAGGTCACCACCAGCTACACTTAAATTTACTGCACTTGTTTGTCATCAAGATAATCTCGCACTGCAGCTTCACCTGCATGCCTGGCAACCCTCTTTCAGCATAAAGAATCGTGAAAAAAAAATCTGCACTTGCACACATGCAAACAACTTTACTCAAAAAAAAGGGAACAAGATGCACTCACTAGTTTTTTTTTTAAAAAGAAATTAATTAAACTCTGGTTTTGCTTGTTTTAAGGGTTGATGCGGTTCTAAAAAAAAATGGCTCCAGCCTTCAAGAGGGCTAATTACCAATTAATTTTCTCATTCATCGCTGTGATGCTAAACATCTTGACACACTGGCATATGTTGGGACATGTTTAGTGCCACGTTTCACACTCAGTTTCCTATTGAAAATCCTCTAGTTTCTCACAATGGACTGTAGCTGTGGTGTGGTAGCCCAGAGGGAGCAAATGTAGGGTAAATTCAGGTTATTCGTTACAGCACCAGTGCAGCAATTCAAATGGTAACTGTTAATTAGCCAGCTCAGAAAAGCTTTGTGAAACTGAATGATCCTGCTTTGGAGAATGCAGTGTGAAAATGTTCAGCAAAACCATTCAGGACTAAAATTACAAAGTAAACATCTTGATATTACAATAAGGCCTAACCACACTTCAAGAATATTTTGTTGGCTCTGAAATGCTCTGGACATCTAGAAGACGTTAAAGGTTCTTTAGAAATGAAAGTTATTTCTGTCACATACGACACAGGATAGTTTTTGAAAGGGCAAGGGGAAAGACATGCTCACAATCACAAAAGTAAAATAACTTGGGATTAGTTAGCTCGGCTGGCTGAAAGGCTGCTCTGCAAAGTACACCAATGTAACCAGCATGGGTTGAATTTCTGGACTAGCTGAGGTCACCATGAAGCCCTGCCTACTGAGCCTTGCCCCTGAATCTTCAGGGACAGACAGTCAGGCACATACACAATCCAAAAAGATATTTCTTCAATAATACAACTAATGCTGGAAATCTGAAATGAAAACAGAAAATGCCAAAAATATTCAGGTCTAGTAACATTTGGAGCGAAACAGCATTATCCATTTCAGGATAGCCTTTCATCAGAACTTTTCCAGTCACTCATGACATTCACATATCTCAGGGTTGCACAAATAACATTTTGTTTACCATTGTAACGCCTAAAGGCTCACAGTTCCAAATGCTAATGAAACATAAAAACCCAGGAATAACAGTCAGCTTTTCAGCACTCTGAACCTGTTCTGCACCTCAACTTACCTAAAGTCACCAGGAAGTAGGATTCCATCTATCCCCTATTCAATCACATTCTTGACCATTAATCTAAGGGCAGTGGCAATATTTTAAAGTTGTATTTGGCTCAAAAGCTGTAAAGGACCATGGATAAAATGCTGCCATTTTATCATAGAATTAACGGAGGTGGGTGGGGATGTTTTAGTTCAGAAGTATGTATGTAACCAAGCAGTAAGCAATATCCAGAATTATAGGCAAAATCAGTAATAAACTACCGTTAAATATGAATGTCTTCTTTTCCATTGAGGTGCAGGATCAATTAGCTCAATGGAACTTTTGAAAGCCACATCATCAACAAACATCAAGCCTCATTGGATCATCTGGGAATAAATCAATTAATCTGAAACCACTAGCTACAAACATATGAAAGGGAAGGGAAGCAATGGAAGTCACAAATACATACATAAATATTGTGGGACTTCACAGAAAGCCATGGGCTGCACTTTCCATCCTGTTACTGTTCAATATCAAAGTTGAAAGTTGGAGTTCAGGAATTGGGTTGTCAAATCATTCTGCTGCATCCCAACACTCTCAGGATGACACAACAGATGCAAATTGGAACACTGAAGATATCAGTTTGTCCATGGGCAGACATGTTTGAGCAGGTGCATTTAAAACACATGTTAAAAATGGACAAAGATTTACCTAATGAATTCTTAACCATGTGATAACTGAGCATTGCATTTCCATTCTTAGCCTCCAACATTGCATAGCAGGTGGTGAGGAAAGGATGCCAAGATTTTAAGATCCATGTTGACTGGTTAAGAACAATCATAACTTGTCTCTTAGTGTTTTACAGAAGGATTATCGGATGCAACAGTAAGGAAGTTCTCTGTGGGTTTGTGAACCCTGGTGTCAAGATCAAAGGGGGTGGTGGTCAGAAGCATTCCAACTGTGTTGGAAAGAGTCACCCAATGTGAACTGTCCCAGAGTGGCCAATAATTGGCCAAAGCGTAGGCACGCAATTAAGGACAGCAGGAAGGCTTTTGAAGCTGGAAAGCCAATTGGAGGACATCCAGCTTGAAAGCAACCGCAGGATGCAATAGAGAGTAAACTACTAAACAGCTAAACTGGCTCCTGCTATCTGCGGGAACCTGGAAGCCAAATGAAATGGTCCAGTTGAGGAATTGGCTTGCCAGCTCTATTTTTAGCACTCGCCTGCCTCCCTTCCTTGCCTAAATGGGACTAAAATTCAATTTAAAGAAACATCAAAAACATAAGATATTAGGTTGGCTGATGTATTAATTGCTCAAACAGGTAGGTTTAAGGAGTACTTTGCGGGAGCAGAGATTTAGAGAAGGAACTCCAGAACTTCCCAAACATTTCACCGTTATAAACCCATTTAGAAGTTTGAAAATTCTTGTGTTGGCTTGGGGGATAGGGATGAGAGGGATGATGTTCATGCTGCTGTAAGAGTGGTGGGCCACGTTGGAGAAGGGCCATAGCCATTATAACTCAATCAAGTGGAGCTGAAATGCGCATCAGCCATGATTGAATGGCGGAGTGGACTCGATGGGCCGAATGGCCTTACTTCCACTCCTATGTCTTATGGTCTACAGTAACCATTGCTGCCTCAGAGCTTGTGACTCCAAAATTCTAGCTTATAACTCCACAAAGTGAGTCCTGATACTCATTTGGGAAGCCCCAGCTTAGGGATTAGCTGCTAAAAGACAAACTGCTGAATGGTCAAGTTTAGGGGTGGAGGATGAAAGAGTTATCAGAGGAGGTTAAATAAACAACACCTGTAACTATTTGACTGCATGCCTAGCTTGTTTATTCACATTCTGATTAATATAATGAAAATGTTGTCAGCTCCTGATGATTTATGGGTGAAAGCAACTTTTCTTGAACTGTAAGGCTGGAAAAATGTAAGCTTCATTCTCAAAAATTCTTCACTTTAGTCAGGATGGTACAGGAGTCATTATCTTGGTTTAGTCCCCACTCCTGGTTACTATCTAAGAAACCCATGTGAACCGTGAGTGGAATTGTCCACTGACTTGGCTGTGATAGTGAAGAGCTGCCTACATTCTCTAGATTCATACATAAACAATGTCATTTGGGGAAGGTAATGGAGGGTCTTTGGCAGAACCGAACATGGAGCCTGGATTTGGGCCTGGCAATAACTATTTTTCAAGTTTTCTTAACTCTTATCATACAATGAGCCATTTGTATTTCAGTTGAGAAAATAGAATAAACAACACATGTTTCAGCTCTTACCATGTAATGAATCATGTGCATTTCAGCTGTTACCTTGCAATGAGCCATGTATGCTTCCAGTTATTGGAAGAAAATCCAGTTTAGTTTCATTCACAGAGGTGTCTTTGATACTCAATGACCCGACTGTGGTAACTTCAGATCTACTTGGTTCAGCACTGTTAACTGCCTTGTCAGGTTCTGGCACATATGCCATCAAGGGATAATTGATGGCGGTGTAACCACTGCATAAACAGAAAAATAAGAGTTTGATGTCTTCATCACATCTAGTACTGGAAAAACTAATACCCTCAACCTCACCAAATGGACACATTACTGACTAATTGCTCTGGAGAATATGGTAACGAGCTGCCTTCTGATGCTGCACCAGAAACTTTGGTGGAAGTAGAAAGTTAATGAGATATGCTGTATTTGCCAGGGTTCAAAAGGCCCTCAAATGGGAAGAGGTAATCATAGAGGCCAATGCTATGAACCTAGCCCCAAGGACAAGGAGTCTAGACCCAATGCGAGATGTTGCATTTTGGAAAGACAAAACCAGGACAGGACTTATACAATCAATGGTAGGGCCCTGGGGAGTGTTGCCGAACAGAGAGGCTGAGGAGTGCAGGTACATAATTCCTTGAAAGGGTCCTTATAGGTAGATAAGGCGGTGAAGGCATTTAGCATGTTTGCCTTCATCGGTCAGAGCACTGGGTACAGGAGTTGTATAAGACATTGGTAAGGTCACATTTGGGGTAGAGCATACAAATCTGGTTGACCTGCTAGAAGAAGTAGGTTCTTAAACTGGAAAGGATGCAAAAAGGATTTACAAAGATGTTATCGAGGCTGGAGGGTTTGAGTTATATGGAAAGGCTGGATAGGTTGGGACGTTTTCCCCTGGAGCATAGGAGGTTAAAGGGTGATCTTATAGAGGTTTATAAAATCATGGAGGGGCATGGATAAGGCGAATTGGATAAGGCCAAGGTCTTTTTCCCAGTGTAGGGGAGTCTAAAACTAAAGGGCATAGGTTTAAGGTGAAAGGGGAAGAATTTAAAAGGGACCTGAGGGGAATCATTTTCATACAGTGTGTGGTGCAAATATGGAACAAGCTGCCAGAGGAAGTGGTAGAGGCAGGTAGAATGATTACATTTAAAAGACATTTGGATATGTCAATGGATAGAAAATGCTTAGAGGGATATGGGCGAAACACAGGCAAATGGAAGTAGTCCAGTGTAGGAAATCTGGTTGGCATAAACTAATTGGGATGAAGGGTATGTTTCCATCTGTATGAATCGAGAACCTGAATGTGGTGCGCAAAACGTTAATATGTCCTAACCGAGTATACTCACCACCAGTCTTAAATGCAACTCAGTCTCCACACACCCATTACTTATATACTTAACAATCGCTTTCAATCAGAACTCCTTCCTGACATTCATGTGCTCCATCTTACCGTTATACACTTACGTGGCCGGAAGCCTCACAGCCATATCTCCAAGGCTGCACGCAGTCCGCTATTCAAACATGTCAGCCAAACTAATCAAACAGATTTCACAACACTCACTGACACACTTCTCTCTCTCACACATCACCAGGAAGTTCAAAATGATGCAATTGGAGCAACAACAGCTAATTCAGAGGGGGACATCCACACCTGATCTTTTAACTCCCTTGGAGACAACAGTACTGGCCTTTGATGGGATGGTTAAGGAATTCCCTAATTCCTCTTCCTACGTCCCTCTTCCTCCTCATCCCATAATCTCTTCTCATTTACAAGCTGTAGATGATGTGAGCATCTATTATTTTGCTTCTTTTCCTCACTATATCCTTACCATTATGCCTTTCCCCTTTCAAATATCAGAAGTGCAACCTGACCAGACAGTGGAGCAACAGAAAAAAAGGCAATTTTGACAAAAATGTATTGTCATTCAACACTACAAGCAAGTTACCAGTTCAGTTATTCACACTGGGTGCAATTTGACATTTAGCATAGAGATTGGATCTGCAAGTGGTAAGACTCTTGGCACAAGGAACCTTTGGTCAGGGCAAGGACAGGAACAGCAGAGATATGAGAACATGAGAAAAAAAAGAGGAGGAATAGATTACGTGCCTGTTGAGACTGTTCCACCATTTAAAATAATCGAAGCTGATTCAACTCCACTTTCCTGACTGATCCCATGTCCCTTGATTCCTTGAGACACCAAAAATCCACAGCAGTTACGTGTACAGAATGATGGGGCATCCACAATGCACTGGGGCACAGAATTCCAAAGATTCACAAGTCTTTGAGAGAAGAAATTTCTCCCTAACTCAGTCCTAAGTGATTAGCCCTTTACAGTGAGATCATGTCCCTGTGTTTTCGATTCTCTCACCCGTAGAAACAACCGTCTCAGCAATCACCCTATCGGGGCTTTTCAGAATTCCGTAAGTTTCAGCATGCTAAAGGATGAGGTCACACAAGTTCTGGTGGGCAGGATTCAGATGAGGGCATCAATAGGGCAGATTCACAGCTATGCACAATGAAATGCTTTGTGCACTGGTAGACCTGCCAGAAAGTCTGGATTCCATGCAAAGGAGCATAGCAAAGTCCGGCACCAATTTTGCACAGGATTCTGAACAGAGCTGGGAGCTTATTCGTTGCAGCTCAGAGGTGGTGGCCAACTTCACCAGCATATATGTAAATCAATTTGTGATGTAGGACAGGTGTCCCAGCCTTCAGTAGAATACAAACAGCTTACACCTGAGGTCCGAGTACAGCAGTGGAAGCTCAACAAATGTTAAGCAGGATCAGCTTGGATTCAACTCCCGGACTAGCTGAGGTTGCCATGAAGGACTGTTTTTCAACCTCTCCCCTTGCCTGAGGCATGGTACTCTCAGATTAAACCACCACCAGTCATTTCTCTCTACTGTGAGAGCAGCCCTATGGTCCACTAGGACCATGGCAACTTTAGCTTTTTACCATCAAGGAGGGCAGCAGATACACATGAACACCACCACCTGAAAATAGTATCACCATTCCTTAATGGCATTGCGGATCTACCTACAGCACATGGACTACAGCAATTGAGTAGGTAGCTCACACCACCTTTTCAAGGTAAGCTTAGAATTGTCCACACATATATAGTAACCTCACCTCCAGTCCCACCAGAATCTACACATGACATTCACCATTGCTGCGTTAGAGTTTTTGACACACAGTTTCAGAGTCTTGGTATGTGCTGCATTAACTAAGAAACCCTGCCTCAGAAACCCTGGACAAATGGAGGAAAGGAATCAGCCAAGGCTGCTGACCACTATCTGGTGCAGGATTCACAAACTGTGTGTCAAAAACTCTAACGCAGCAATGGTGAATGTCATGTGTAGATTCTGGTGGGACTGGAGGTGAGGTTAGTATATATGTGTGGACAATTCTAAGCTTACCAGAATCTTCAGAATGATTATGGAAAGAATAATTTATCCCTGCTCAACAACTCTCATTGCCTCACAACATCACCCAGTCCTGTCCAACAGCTGTCCCCAGCTCCTGCTTAACAATTCTCTCCTAACATCTCCCATAACTCACACAGTACTCTGGGACTGTTACAATTTTTAAACATTAAAATGGGATCACACTGGAAAAATGTTTGAGAAGTACTGATCTAATGCACATGTATATATGTATGTGCTCATATGTGCATACTTTCAATAAAGCTTAAGAGGGAGGCATTAACAGGTGAACAACATGCCACATTTACTATTCAAGTTCACATATGATGAATAGCAACCTGAACTGTACTCCAAAATCAAACCAGAAGGGGAAATTAGGTACATTTTATCAGCATTTGACTGAAGTATGTTTATATTATACCTTCATCTAGAACACTTACAATGGTGTTTCAAAAAGTGATTCTTCTAGATCCTCCTGCTCCAGGAAGGTATCACTGACATTTGGGGAGAGCTTAACATGTTTTACTCCTGCCAAGATCTGCAACACTCGCCCACTTTCAGCTAAAAGGAAACAGAAGCACATCATCATTAAAAGTACTGTCTTCCCCTTCAGTCCCTCTTCTATATATGAGCTAATGACTAACCAGAGAGGCCTCGGCTCACAGTTTATGACTTGTATTGCCCTGGCAACTTGACTTTAAGTGTTCATATAATTTTTGGCTGTTTAAATAGGACTGTTCTCTCATTGCCAGATAAAGTTTCAATGAGAAAACCAGGTTCTGTTTGTATCAGCAGCTTGAAATATAATGAGAATTAATGGGGAACATGGCTTTAAACCTGATACATTGCCCATAAGGCTCAATGCTGTGCACTAAGTGGCCCACAAAGACAAAGGTTTTGGACACTTCTGGTTTACATCTGAACTACATTATGGTCTCAGAGAGTATTGCATGGCCATTTAAAACTTAGAAAGGCAGCATCTGCTTTCCAAGAGAGATCACATGAACAATAAGGCACTTTTTTCCCAATTTTTGAATTTAGAGAAACAAAAACAAATGATACTTTGTCAATCTCACATTTTGTTTAAAAACTCCTCACCATGGCAAAATGGCCTGTTGTTTTACTTGTTCCATCTTAATCTCATTCTTAATGTATCCTTTCTCAGCAGTTAAACACTAAGATGATCAATAAGATGAGGAGAAATTTCTTCATTCACAGTGTTGTGAATCCTTGAAATTCTCTTCTCTGATAAAAGTGATTTCTTTAATTTTTAATTCAATTTTCTTCCTCCCTTCACAATTCTAATTCTTGTTGGGATGCCATTGTTAGAGTGATTCCTGTGATTATGGAATTCTCTTATGAGATTCAATGGACAAGACCAATATTCCCCTGGAGTTTAGAAAAATGGGAAGTAATTTAATTGAAATATAACATTCTCTATGAGCTAAAATGGATAAATGCTTGGAGCATGTTTCCTCTGGCTGGGGAGTCTAGAGCTATGAGTGATCATCTCAGAATTAGGACTTGATCAATAAGATGAGGAGAAATTTCTTCATTCACAGTGTTGTGAATCCTTGAAATTCTCTTCTCCAGAGATCTAAGAATGCTCCATTATTGAGTATATTCATGAAAGGGATTGATAAATTTATGGATGCTAAGAATGGAGCTAAATAGATACTCACTATGATAATACTGAATTGTGGAAAATTCTTGAAAGGTTGTACAGTCTGCTCCATATGTTCAAATTTTCATCACAGTTTGTCAGTGGACTGCTGAGTTATGGGGTGGCATCACAGCTGAGTCTAATCCTGCCCTCAACCCAACATGCAAACACACATGTACTTCCCAGCAGGGGCTTAGAGTTGGAATTTTGACTGTGTTTTACCTCCCTAGACCAAGATTGCTGAGACCA
>NW_025211745.1:19704-24742 GCF_004010195.1 Chiloscyllium plagiosum
ATCCCAGTACAGTGAGAACACTGAGGACCATCCCAGTACAGCGAGAACACTGAGGTTCATCCCAGTACAGTGAGAACACTGAGGACCATCCCAGTACAGTGAGAACACTGAGGACCATCCCAGTACAGCGAGAACACTGAGGTTCATCCCAGTACAGTGAGAACACTGAGGACCATCCCAGTACAGTGAGAACACTGAGGACCATCCCAGTACAGTGAGAACACTGAGGATCATCCCAGAACAGTTAGAACACTCGGGACCATCCCAGTACAGCGAGAACACTGAGGCTCATCCCAGTACAGTGAGAACACTGAGGACCATCCCAGTACTGCGAGAACACTGAGGACCATCCCAGTACAGCGAGAACACTGAGGACCATCCCAGTACAGTGAGAACACTGAGGACCATCCCAGTACAGTGAGAACACTGAGGACCATCCCAGTACAGTGAGAAAATTAAGGTCCCTCCCAGTACAGTCTCATACTGAGGCCCTTCGCAAATACAGTGAGAACACTGAATTCCATCCCAGTACGGTAAGAACACTGATGAATCATTAAACATCGGGAGTTGGTTTAGCTCAGTTGGCTAGATTGTTGGTTTACAGAGCAGTGTAATGCCAACAGCATGGGTTCAATTCCCATCATTGGTCTGAGGTTACCATGGAGGAGTCTCCTTCTCGGCTTTGGGGCCTCCATTTGCTGAGAGGTGCGAGGGAGGAGCAAAGGACTTCTGGGAAGGTGAGTCTAACCGTTTAAATCTCCATGTTCAAGGCGGTCAGTAAATGAAGTGCAACAGATGTATGTAAGAAATTGATGTTACGGATCAGATAGATGGTCGCCCTGGATTAGAGATGCTGCCTGAATTGTTTTTGTTCTCTGACAGGTTCCCACATTAGGAAGGAGATGCTGCTGCCTGAACAGAGTGCCCTGCAGTGCCCTCTGAAGGGTAGCCATGATGGGGAGTTGCCAGTGTTAGACTGCAGGAGATCTCTCCACATTAATTCATTTGTACAGTCTTGGATTACTTTTTACTTTGGTTAGACCCTCGGCATGTGACTCTTATTCCTATCATGTTATTCCAGCAATTTGGTTTGTCTCCAGCATGACCTTATTTTAATTTGTTTTGTAATTACCTCTCTGCCTCAATTAATCAGATCATAGATCATCCCTTCATTTGTTATTCAGCTGTTGACACTTTCCTCACACTGTCAGACACTTTTGATCACCCGCAGAGACTTATTATTCAGCCTGTCAACACTCCACTCATATCTTTTGTACAATATTTTGATCTCTCTGCCTCTCAGTTCTGTGCCTGTGTGCTCCCCTTCATTCTACCTGATGAGGAAGCAGCACTCTGAAAGCTTGTGATTTCAAATACAGCTGTTGGGCTATAACCTGCTGTCCTATGACATCTGACTTTGTCCACTTTTAAGGGCAAAACCATCAAACCCTCAGAGAATCCACAATCACATCCTCACCAGTCGAGATTCATTCATGTCAGTGGGTTCACATTTGTGACTGAATTCAGGGCCACCAGCTGGTGAACATCTCACAGATGCAGAGGAGCAGTAGCTGGAGGTTGTGACAACCCAAGGCACTGATAGTCAGATGTCTGTTGGAGAACAGGCCTATACTGAACCTCACACCAATGAGAGGCTAGTGCAGCTACCAATCACAATGAACCTACTGGGGATGGAACAATGGACAGGGACATCTGGCTGAGCTTCCAGAGGAGAAAATGAGGACTACAGATGCTGGAGATAAGAGTCAAGAGTGTGGTGTTGGAAAAGCACAGCAGGTCAGGCAGCATTCAAGGAGCAGGAAATTCGATGTTTTAGGCATAAGCCCTTCATCAGGAATGAAGCACTCTTCCAGAGACCATGCACAGTCATGCAGAGGAAATGGAGAAGGCCATCCCATATCCATGTAGGCTCTGTACATTGAGACAATCCTTGTGGAGAGTCAGATGCCCCATACCACACAGTGCTTGATGGGTAATACACAAATACTACGTATTGCTGGGACCATGCTGTGCAGTGGCCAGGGGAGAGGATGAAAGAGGACTGAGATTCCCCTCTTGGTGTCTCTCCAATTACAGTCAATAAAGTGGTGTCATTATCCACTGAGAGGGAGGAGATGATGTCCTTGATAGGCGTCCCTGTCAGGCAGGGAGGAAGTATAAGGTAAGGGAACCATGGTTTACTACAGAAATTGCTTCTCTTGTTACGAGGAAGAAGGAGGCTTATGTGTTGATGAGGCAAGATGGTACAGCTGAGGCGATGGAGAATTACAGATCAGCTAGGAAGGATTTAAAGAGAGAGTTAAGAAGAGCAAAGAGAGGACATGAGCAGTCTTTAGCAAATAGAATAAAGGAGAATCCTAAAGCTTTCTATAGGTATGTGAGGAATAAAAGGATAATTAGGGTAGGAATAGGGCCAATCAAGGACAGAAGTGGGAAGTTCAGTATACACCCTGTGGAGATTGGAGAGGTACTAAACGAACATTTCTCATCAGTTTTCACTCAGGAAAAGGAGAATATTGTAGAGGAGAAGAATGAGGTACGAGATATTGGACTAGAAAGGATCGAAGTTAGTTACAAACAGGTGTTATCAATTCTAGAAGGGGTGAAAGTAGACATGTCCCCCGGGCCAGATGGGATTTATCCGAGGATTCTCTGGGAAGCTGGGGAGGAGATAGCAGAGCCCTTGGCTTTGATATTTGAGTCGTCATTGTCTACAGGTTTAGTACCAGAGGACTGGAGGATTGGAAATGTGCCCTTGTTCAAGAAGGGCAGTAGAGATGACCCAGGTAATTATAGACCAGTGAGCCTTACTTCTGTTGTAGGAAAGGGTTTGGATAGGATTATAAGGGATAAGATTTATAATCATCTAGCAAGCAACAATTTGATTTCAGATAGTAAACATGGTTTCATCAAGGGCAGGTCATGTCTCACAAACCTCATTGAGTTTTTTGGGAAGGTGACCAAGCATGTAGATGAGGGTAGGGCAGTTGATGTGGTATACATAGACTTCAGTAAAACCTTTGATAAGGTTCCACATAGTAGGCTTTTGGAGAAAATGCAGAGCCATGGGATTGAGGGTGATTTAGCAGTTTGGATTAGAAACTGGCTTTCTGAAAGAAGACAGCGAGTGGTGGTTGATGGAAAATATTCAGCCTGGAATGCAGCTAAATGTGAGGTGATGCACTTTGGGAAGAATAACAGGAAGGCAGAGTACTGGGTCAATGGAAAGATTCTTGGTAGTGTGGATGTGCAGAGGGATCTTGGAGTCCATGTACATAGATCCCTGAAAGTTGCTGCCCAGGTGGATAGTGCTGTTAAGAAGGCATATAGTGTGTTAAGTTTTATTAGTAGAGGGATTGAGTTCCACAGCCTTAATGTCATGCTGCAACTATACAAAACTCTAGTGTGGCCGCACTTGGAATATTGTGTACAGTTCTGGTCGCCCCATTACAGGAAGGATGTGGAAGCATTGGGAAAGGTGCAGAGGAGATTTACCAGGATGTTGCCTGGTCTGGAGGGAAGGTCTTTATGAGGAAGGGCTGAGAGACTTGGGTCTGTTCTCATTGGAAAGAAGAAGGCTAAGAGGGGATTTGATAGAGACATACAAGATGGTCAGAGGATTAGATAGGGTAGACAGTGAAAGTCTTTTTCCTAGGATGATGATGTCAGCTTGTTCGAGAGGGCATAACTACAAATTGAGGGGTGATTGATTGAAGACAGATGTCAGAGGCAGGTTCTTTACTCAGAGTGATAAGGGCATGGAATGCCCTACCTGCTAATGTAGTCAACTCAGCCACATTAGGGAGATTTGAACAATCCTTAGATAAGCACATGGATGATTTTGGGATAGTGTAGGGGATGAGCTGAGAATAGTTCACAGGTCAGCGCGACATCGAGGGCCAAAGGGCCTGTTCTGCGCTGAATTGTTCCATGTTCTATGATTCAGTGGCAGCATGTGGGGACTCCCTTCATATTGCCCTGAGAGTAGCCAGGTTCTCCTCAGCACCCAGTAACCTGAGGATTCCCGCAGACCTGGCACCACCACAAAGGATATCTTCAGGTTAACAGTAAACGACCATCAAGATCTCATCAGAGCCACAAAGCCAAACAATCAGAGCCAGTCACAGCCTTGGATCCAAGTGCTGAGGCATAATTTGTTGCATTGGAAGAGCCCCAGAATGCACCAGACTTGGCAATGGACAGTGATGTTCTATGCATCTCCACATTTGCTGCTTGTGTTTCAGCAAATAGTATTTATGCATTAATTTTATTTTGTTCTTTGTGTAGAGACAGTTGTCTTCCCACATGCAATGTGAATTCTTGCATCTTCAGCTGCCTGCCTGTAGGGGGTAGGCAGGTTTTGGCTTGTATATGAGGTCTCTTCCTTTTTTAACTGAACACTGTCAATGTTTAAACTTTATATCTGTTTCTTTTTTGTATGTGTTTTATATTGTGCTTTATTATTTCTTCAGGGTTAGTAACAAACGACATTTTTCTTTCTTTCATTCAAGGAAAGCTTGTAATCAGCTCCTTTATATTACTCTCGTGAGCTCCGTTTGAATTGAACTCTGATATTGCTGCATGCTAGAAGTGGAGCTGATACACCCCTCTTCACCACATTGTAACAAGATACCGCATATTTTGTCAATGTGTTGTCACATGAGCACTTTGGAGATGAATCTGCTTTAGTAGAATTGTCACTGTTTTAAATTGCTGTGGTCCTACAATTTAGAAATCACAGCATTGTTTTACTCCTGAAGAATCAGTAATTTTAGATTGTAAGCATCATCCATTTAGGAATTGGATGTTTAAATAGTACCAGCATCTAGTTTCGTAAATGAGAATCACCAGTCCAATGATCGACGATATGCCACAGCAGTAATTCAGCATTTGTCACAGCATCAAAAATTGGACTGGAAACCTTGGAGCATAAATGCAGAGCTAGAGAAATAAAAATGGGTAATTGATTTGTTATCCTTCACACATTTTTAAATTAAGAAACCAAGGTGAACAGATA
>NW_025211746.1:0-16224 GCF_004010195.1 Chiloscyllium plagiosum
TCGCTCTGATTCTCAGTGCTGTGACTGTGGATTCGTCTTCTGGCTCGACTGCTCAATAAAATCTTTCTAATAGTTAACGAGTTAAACGTGGTTATCAAAATGAAGGGGAACCAAATGAGGGACGCGTTGTGAAACCAGACAAATGCTTCACCAAAATCTGAGGAGAAGAAAGATGCCTTTGCCCGGCATCCCCACTGTACTTTGTTAATTGTCATCTCAGGATCAAATGAAAGCAAAATTGGGACGTCTCTCAAAAGGACAAGGAGAGTGAGAATTGTAACAACCACGACTGACGTTCTTTCAGTGCAGTACTTTGTCTTAAACTTTCGGCAGCAGATCACCACAAATCGGTCGAAAGTAAAGGAAACAGTGAACCAAACAGAGCAGTCAAGTGTAACTCCTGTCATGTAGATAATGAATTTACAAACCGAGGTCTGCGGGAGGAATGAAGTTGGAAAGTGGTAACTGAAAATATAGTATATTAACACATTATTGAGCATGACCAGTAGATCTGCCGTTGCCATGGCCACCATGTAGACAGCGATACACTTGGAAAGAGCGCAGTTTCCTCTGAAGAGAACCACAATTGTCAGCAGATTCGCTGTAAAATGTTAAAACAATTAGTAATGTTCCGTTGCCTGTTGAAAATTGTAATGGATATAACTGTACAGCAAATATTCCCGCTATCAGATGAATACAAAATATTGTAAAGGAAGATGATTATACTCAAAGCAATTACCCATGAAACACACCTCCCACGAATCTGTTATAAAACTGACTCTGCAAAAAGGAACTGCTTGATAAGCAATGCACTCCAATAATTCTACTAAAACTTCTAAAGTAGTGCAACCCACTCTGATTCAATTACAAGTCAACTGCAAAGCAAGGGATGGTCAAATTAAGCAACCAACAATAACAGCTCAAATAAAACATAAATAACTGAATATAGTGGAAATCTGAAAAGAAAACGGAAATTGTTGCAAAGTGTCAATAAATCAGTAGCATTACGTCCATTCTTCTTTTCACGATTGCTGCCAGCATTTCTCCAGTATTGTCTATTTTTGCATCTGGTATTTGTGACTTTGCATAAATGTATTATCTTATTCTGCACTTCGAGCATCGAAGAAGAGAGACATTTTTTTTATGATAAGAAAACAAAATAAACTAACTCACCAGGCACACCGATGGCTGCCAAAATTGGATAGTAAAATTCTTTCATCAACACAATTGCTGGTCTTCCCATTTTCTGTTATACTACAAAATCCTGTCGCAGGCTAAAGGACTGATGCACTGCTGAGGCAGTAGAAGTCATCGTCCATAAATACGGGCAAGAGGTCTCCTCTGACAAACTCAAGTTACATCATCACGAACACTATTTACAACTGTTCAATGAATATACTCAGATCAATTTAATTTTGGTTCGATGCCTCGAAAACAAGCCAGTGTTCATTAAACATAACAAATACTGACAGGCCATCCTGGAAGGTCATAAACAATGCACATATGGAAGAACATAATATCAGGACTTCTTAATATGCCCAGCCAGAACTCAGTCAATTTCATTCACGTCACGTGACATCTGAATATAATAGATTCACAGAGGAAATGAGCCAAAAAAGTATTTTGCCTGTGGTAGTGTTCTCCAAAACCTGAGTTGTCTAAAACAAAGCTTTTGTAATCCAACTACAACACTGGCATATACTTGCCTTTGAAAACCAGTTTTTCCCTGCTCATCATGCAGACAATTCCCTCCCTCCTAGCATTTCCGGTCAACCCACGGCAAGTGGACAGCAGTAATTCAAGAAAGCATTTCAGCCCCACCTTCACAAAGGAAAATATGAATGGTCTATCAATTATGGTCAGATAGCTATGCCCAAACCTCACAAATCATTTTTAAAAAGCGTCGAAACAAATTAATACCCCTCCAACAGTTAGTTCATATTTGACAAACAAAAGATATGCAGGGCCATCAACAGAACCTCCAAGCACAAAATGCTCACGAATCGGACTGCTCACTGGCACTCATCTGCTTTAGCCACAATAACCCAGTTTGTAGTTCTTCGAAAATCCTTGGCTTAATATTTGCCACATGCAGCATAATATGCATGGCTGTCCAAATGCAGCAAGGAGTTGAAAGCTAAATGACTGACATGTCAAAATCACACTCCATTTCCAACCTATATTTGCAGTTCTTGTGAGATTTTGCTTATGACGGAAGGCAGTTTCCTCGCTAGATATTACAACATAACAATATAAAGGTATTGAATATAGATGAGCTTGCTACATCCCATCATATCACTTACTTTTCCTTTTACATCATAGAAGTTAATCATTTAGAACTACAGTTGGAATATAATGTGGTGAAAGATGATTCATATTGTGGGAAGAATAAAAAAAGGAACAGAACGCTTCTGTTCAAGATGGTGGAAAGTTATTCAACGTTGTGGTCCTTCGGGTTTATGATATCAGAAGTGCAACATGACGGTAAGTCAATAATTTGGAGGACAAACATTGCGTTACCAATCATGGCCACGAGATTTCTTTCACAAATATGAGGACGTCTTGTGACTCCCTCTCAGGCTGATTTTTTCTTTTCACTGAACTCCTTAGGAGATTTTACCTTCACGGATGTAGACATAGAAATACATAGCCAAAGACACATACTCATTGAGTCTCTCACGCACACACCCCCACATAAGCAAACACACTGTCATGCTTTGGCAAACTTGCAGTCACTCACACAAGCTTCCATACACACACACACACACGCACACATTCTCAACGAGGCGTTCACTTATAGGGCATTAGAAATTCACGATCTGACAGAATTACGCAATTGTACAGGCACATTTCACCAACATTTAAACACACTCACTCAAATCAAATAAAGCACAACCTCTCACTGGCTCACAATCGCATATATTTACTCACTGTCGTAATCACTCTCGCACATGAACGCTTACATCCTTACAAATATCAACAAACGACAAAATCATATCTCAGGGTACAGAGTTTTTCTTTTTTAATTTGCTGATCATTTTTATTTTATTTTTACCAAGCACAATTCGTGAAGTCACAACAGGCATTTTATAACTTCTTGTCTTCGGTTTAAAACAACCTGACCCCGAGTTAAAACTCTGACAGGTTCTGAAAAAATGTCTCCATGACGCCAGATGAGTGGTTAACATAACAGGGCATATTGTGTAAATTACTATTACTCTGTCTATTACAAACATGAATTGCAAGTAAGGCGCTGCTGAAACACTCCATTATTTCAGGGCAGCGAGTTTAAAGAGATTCTGCAATTTGCATCTTCATCGATTGAAATTTGTGTATCGCTTGCAGCTGAGTTATCCATATTCTGCAAACAAACGGTAAATTCAGCAATGCAAGGTCGAATCAATGAAACCATCTTTTTACACATTTGCCCTTCTCGACTGCTCATAGAATTGCAGTCCCAAGCAGAAGCCTTCTCCATTCCTGCATCCAGTTTCACATTAAAAGATTTCGTTGATGTTGCTCTTTCTCAATAGAACTTTGTAAAAGGATCGGCTCCTTTCCAGCTGGGTTTCATCTGCAGGAGGCCTGGATATGCGCGAACTGTGAGACATGTTTTAATCTGCAAACAGGACATGATGTTAGCCCAGTATTGTCATTGAATTTTAAATCAAAAAATGGAAGAAAGAGTGGGAGTTGGCAATTGGTGTTCATTTGAATGCAAGGTTGATTCACCAGAATGTAAGCGGGAAAGCAGTGGTTCAAAGGTGATGGAATGGAATAACACAAACGCAGAGTGAATTTAAATGATCTGAGGTTTTTAAATACTTTGAATAGAATAATGGAAAATGTTGAGACAGATAAACATGAATGTGTCGTGCTTCATCTAGATGTAGAACTTGGTGACCATCTAAAAATCTAACAATACACTGAAAACCATTCAAGACTGACATGAATGAATACAATCATACATTTGTCTAGGTTACATTGCACAGACTACGTTTTGCACGCTCACTCACTGAACCTATCAAACCTCCTTTCCAGCTAATCTGTGCCATAGAATGACAGAATCTTACAGTGCATAAAAGACCCTTTGGCCCATCGAATATGTACCAATAAAAATAACCAAACATTTATAAAGTCTGATTCCACGCTCTTAACTGTTAATGTTGAAAGTTAAGTCACTTCAAGTGGTCGTCCAAGAAGTTTTTCAAGGTTGTCTTTTAACTTCCTCAACAAACAGATTTCTTGATTTTCGTGCTGTGTCCATTGTTGTTTCTGGATCATTAAATGTAGGAGGTAAGACAAAGATTGGTGTGGATAACAGGAAAACATTTTTGTGACAAATACGTAAGTTGATATCAGGAAACTCCTCGAGAATACCAATAGATTGTTCAAATGAGAAGACCTGTGTGAAATGCGATTCAACCCAGAAAGGGTGATTTTTTGAGTCGATAACATTTCAAGAGTGCTTTATTTGGCAAGGCCCAATTACTTTCAAATTTGAAAAGAACTGGGGAACGTGGATTGGGAGCAGTTATGGGAGTGAAAGTCAATGGATGGCATTTTTAAAGAGATGAGCGGTTAACATAACAGGGCATATTGTGTAAATTACTATTACTCTGTCTATTACAAACTTGAATTGCAAGTAAGGCGCTACTGAAACACTCCATTATTTCAGGGCAGCGAGTTTAAAGAGATTCTGCAATTTGCATCTTCATCGATCGAAATTTGTGTATCCCTTGCAGCTGAGTTATCCATATTCTGCAAACAAACGGCAAATTCAGCAATGCAAGGTCGAATCAATGAAACCATCTTTTTACACATTTGCGCTTCTCGACTGCTGATAGAATTGCACTCCCAAGCAGAAGCCTTCTCCATTCCTGCATCCAGTTTCACATTGAAAGATTTCTATGATGTTGCTCTTTCTCAATCGAACTTTGTAAAAGGATCGGCTCCTTTCCAGCTGGGTTTCATCTGCAGGAGGCCGGGATATGCGCGAACTGTGAGACATGTTTTAATCTGCAAACAGGACATGATGTTAGTCCAGTATTGTCATTGAATTTTAAATCAAAAAATGGAAGAAAGAGTGGGAGTTGGCAATTGTTGTTCTTTTGAATGCAACGTTGATTCACCAGAATGTAAGCGGGAAAGCAAGGGTTCAAAGGCGATGGAATGGAATAACACAAACGCAGGGTGAATTTAAATGATCTGAGGTTTTTAAGTACTTTGGATAGAATACTGAAAAATGTTGAGACAGATAAACATGAATGTGTCGTGCTTCATCTATATTTAGAACTTGGTGACCATCTAAAAATCTAACAATACACTGAAAACCATTCAAGACTGACATGAATGAATACAGTCATACATTTTTCTAGGTTACATTGCACAGACTACGTTTTTCACGCTCACTCACTGAACCTATCAAACCTCCTTTCCAGCTAATCTGTGCCACAGAATGACAGAACCTTACAGTGCATAAAAGACCCTTTGGCCCATCGAATATGTACCAATAAAAATAACCAAACATCTATAAAGTCTGATTCCACGCTCTTAACTGTTAATGTTGAAAGTTAAGTCGCTTCAAGTTGTCGTCCAAGAAGTTTTTCAAGGTTGTCTTTTAACTTCCTCAACAAACAGATTTCTTGATTTTCGTGCTGCTGTTTCTGGATAATTAAATGTAGGAGGTAAGACAAAGAATGGTGTGGATAACAAGAAAACATTTTTGTGACAAATACGTAAGTTGATACCAGGAAACTGCTCGAGAATACCAATAGATTGTTCAAATGAGAAGACCTGTGTGAAATGCGCTTCAACCCAGAAAGGGTGATTTTATGAGTCGATAACATTTCAAGAGTGCTTTATTTGGCAAGGCCCAATTACTTTCAAATTTGAAAAGAACTGGGGAACGTGGATTGGGAGCAGTTATTGGAGTGAAAATCAATGGATGGCATTTTTAAAGAAAGTCGCTTAAAGTGTGGGATACATATGTCCCTGTAAAACTGAAGGATAGCAATGGCAAGGGAAATTGTTAGCTTAACATGTGTTGCTGGAAAAGCGCAGCAGGTCAGGCAGCATTCAAGGAGCAGGAGAATCGACGTTTCGGGCATGAGCCCTTCTTCAAGCTCCTGAAGGTTCCTGAAGAAGGGCTCATGCCCGAAACGTCGATTCTCCTGCTCCTTGGATGCTGCCTGACCTGCTGCGCTTTTCCAGCAACACATTTTCAGCTCTGATGTCCAGCAATTGCAGTCCTCACTTTCTCCAAACTGTTATCTTAGCCAAAAGAAAGAAAGTGAAGCACACTATCGGTCTACGCAGCTACAATTTGATTCAGCCCTTGAAGAGTATAGAGAAGTTAGGAAGGAAATTTGCACGGAATTACTAAGGCTAAAAGGGTCCATGAACTGCCTTTAATAAAGGGTTAAGGTGAACCAACAGGCTATTTAAGCGTAGCTTAGACGAAAAATGGAAGCAAGCAAAAAAGTAGGCCCACTCAAGGAATAAGCAGAGTCCGGACATGCGGCGCCTCAGGAGGTGGAAGAGATCTATAATGAGCACTTTGGTTTGGAATTTACAAAGGTGAAGGACATGACTGACTTTGAGGTCAAGAATGAATGTGTGAATACTCCAGCGAATGTCAACATATAAAAGAATGTGGTTTAGGTTTTTCTAAATTGCACTAAGGTTGAACAAGTCCGCAGGGACAGATTGCATCTATGAAAGGTGATTGCAAGAGACAGGGGAAGAAGTAGATGGAATATTCGTGTCTACACATCCTTTTTGAGCGCAGGCGAGGGTACAGCGATCTGGAGATTAGATAGTGTTGTTCCCATGTTTAAGACAGGAAGCAGGAATAATCATGAAATTATGAGTCAATGAGCCTGACACGTGTTCGGCAAGTTTTTTTAGAAGACTCTGAAGGACAATTTGGAAGAGAATGGACGAGTACGTGACAACCAGCGTTGTTTTATATGAGGAAGATCATACCTGAACAACATTATGGGCGACACGATGGCACAAGTGGTTAGCACTGCTTCCTCACAGTGCCTGAGACCCGGGGTAAATATTTTGACAACCTGGGCACAGAAATGTCAGATGGAATTTAATCCAGACAAATGCAAAACTCATTTTGGAATTTCAAATTTAGGTCTGACTTATACGGTAAATGACAGAACCCTTAGCAAAATTGATGTACGTCGGTTGGGTTT
The DNA here is from genome assembly GCF_004010195.1 of Chiloscyllium plagiosum. Classification (NCBI taxonomy): domain Eukaryota; kingdom Metazoa; phylum Chordata; class Chondrichthyes; order Orectolobiformes; family Hemiscylliidae; genus Chiloscyllium; species Chiloscyllium plagiosum. The sequence goes on from NW_025211746.1 coordinate 7,209, forward strand.
GTTGGTGCACGTTTCTTTCAATTTGACAAAATAGGTGGACAATGGTATATGAAGGCATATGGTATGCTTGCTTTCAACGGCCGGTACATGGAGTCCCAGAACTGAGAAAGCATGTTGTTTCTAAATCAAACCATTGTTAGTTCGAATTTCTAGTATTGTGTGTTGTTTTGATCGCCACCGTACCAGAAACACATTGAAGCTTTAGAAAAGTGCCGCAAGATTCAGCAGGATTTGCTCGTCTCAACTGCATTGGTTATGAGGGCAGCTAAAAAGACTAGACTTGACTTCAGTGGAAAAACTACCGCTGAGTGGAGTCCTGATTGAAGGTCTACGAAATCATGAGAGATACAAATAAGGTGGATAGTCAGAGACGTTTTATTTTCGCAGGTCTGATGTTTTAACTACAAAAAGGCACAGGTTCAAGGCGAGGGAGGGAAGTTAAAGGATATGTGCAAGGGACCTTTTTCAAGCAGGAAGTGATAGGAGCTTGGAACAGGTGGTGTAAGCAGACACTTTGAACACATTTAAACAGCATCTGGACGATTTCATGAAGAGGTAGCATATTTCGCGATATGGGCCAAATAAGGTCGGAAAGTTTTTGTCTTTAGTTTCGTTCGGGCAAGATGGTCGCTACAGTCTGCGAGCAACCTGTTCCTCGACTGTACTTCTCACTTGTTCTTCGTTCTTCGTAAACTTCGCAAGGGAGTACGTTACGAATGGAATGAACATGAAAATTGAAGCCAATCAGAGCGATATTGGTCTGCATATCCTTAGGTGTTTGAAGGCATCAGACGTGTTCAGTAAGTTTACCATTAAGGCATGTGAAACATATCATTTTAAAGAGAGACAAAAAAAACGGTGGCATAGAACAGAAGAGGAGCAATGTTCTGCTCGTGCCATACAAATCCTGGTTGGGTCAAAGATGAAGTAACGTGCGCAGTTTTGGTAAACGAATATTTTAATTGTATGCTTTTACTCAAGAGAGGACTAAGAACGCTTCTCTGTCTGTGCTTAAGTGGTTGAACGAAGTTGAAAGGTCGGAAGGATTGGAGGACCAGCGGCAGACGGTGTCACTTCAAAGAAGGCATGACCTCGGGAAAAAGGGCAGGAGCAATGCATTCAATAAGTAAAAGGGCAACCCTGGTGATATTGTACAAGCTGATATCACGGGAGAGAAGCTCAGTGCAGAGAATCTCTTCATGACAACAGAAACACTCTGTGTGGCAAAATTGAATTTAAAAGAATAGCAGAAATAAAGTGGTCCCTAAGTAACAGATGGTGTGTTGACTCTGATCTAGGACTTAAATTTGAACTTGTCGCGTAGAATATCTCAATAATAGAAACAGGCATTACTTTGTCGAAGGAATGCCCCTCAATATATTTTGACTTGTTTGGAGCTCATGGAGATTTTCAATCACTGAAGATATTTTTATTGAGTTTATTTATTTCCTTTTTAGTATTCTGAAAAGTAAAAAAAAATGCAAATGTTTAGAAATATGCAACATATCCACTGAGCCTGGCCATTTGCTGAACTGGTCTTCTCTGCCTTTGTAATATATAAACTGTAGTGAACCCATTCTTTCCCATCGATATAAACCTCACTCGGAACCTGAAGTCACTCTGGTTGGCCTTTCACATCCTCATAGATCATCGAACGGCATCCTCAGGAGAGAGTTTCACAGACAAAGGCAGCACATGGGGAGTTCATTGAAGGAGAGAGAGAAAGAGAGAATCCCACACTGAAAACGGAAACAACAGAGAACCTGTGCAGTCAGAGCATTTGATGTTGAATTCATGCATCGCTGAACATCGAAGTGCGTCTGGGAAAATTAACAAACAATGAAATTCATAACTGATCTTGAAGAAACCTGTTTGGGAGGCGTCATAACACAGAGACAAATAAGTGAAGAGCTTAAAGTGTGGCATTGGGGAGTCTGCAGTAATTAACAGAGTAGGTTCTTTATTGATTATGTCTTTAATTGAGACATTTCGCTTGATTAAACTTAAAATATAAGACAAATGTAATAAGTTAACCTGGAGCAATATTTTGTAGAGGAATAAGACGGGTTATTTTCTGGGTCTGCACATTGGAAGAAGCAAACATTGCCCTTAGTGGAGTGCCATACTCTCTTTGTCGGATGTGGGAGTTTAGGGAGAGTTTACGTGTTATTGAAGATAATATCTGCAAGAAATGCCATTGGTTGCGAATCCTATCAGATCGAATGGAACAATAGGAGCGACAGCTAGAGGCAATGAGGAATATACCAGAGCAAGGGGTTGTGATGGATGGCGGTCATAGGCTGGGAAAAAAATCGCAGATATAGAAAAGTGACAGAGATAGGCAGCTCGTGGAGGGGTACCACCGTTCAAACAATATACTATTTTGGAAAATATACTGGGTGATGGATTCTCAGTGGAATGTAGCACGAACATTCAAACTTTTGGTATTGAGCAGCTCGTGGAGGGGTTTTCTGTGGTTACCCACTGTTCAAACAATATACTGTTTTGGAAAATATACTGGGTGATGGATTCTCAGTGGAATGTAGCACGAACATTCAAACTTTTGGTATTGACATTGGCTCTAATGCGATGAGGAATACGTCGGGTTCCAAGAGATCCATTGTGCTAGGGGACTCAGTATGCCGAGGCACAGACAGAAGTTTCTGTGCCCAACAGCAAAAAATCTGATTAGTGTGTTGCGCCGCTGGTGCCAGGATCAAGGATATCTGAGAGAGGGTGCAGAATATTCTCAAGGGGAAGAGGGCACGGTAGGAGGTCACTGTACACATTGGAACTAATGAATCAAGAAGGGAGAAGTTTGCGATTCTGAAGGGAGAGTACAGACAGTTAGGCAGAAATGTAAAAGGGTTTTCTCGGGAGTAGCAATATCTGGACAACTTCACAGTGCTCCGAGCTATGAAGGTTAGGTGTAGGAGGATAGAACAGATGAATGCCTGGCTTAGGAGCTGGTGTATCAGAGACGGATTTACATTTTTGGATGATTGGAATCTTTCCGGAGTCGAAGTGATGCATACAAGAAGGACGGATTGCATCTAATATCGAAGCGAACTCACATAGTAGGGAGATTTGTTAGAGTTGCTCGGGATGATTTAAATTAGTATGGTGGGATGGAGGGAGTGGAGAGCCAGGGAGATTGTGAGAAAAGAAATCAATCTGAGACTGTGACAGTTGAGAAAAGAAGCCAGGCAAACAGTCTGGTCATGGAGGGACAAAGCAGAGTACAAGTTAGGACGATGACATAAACTGCATTTTTTTTCAACGAAGGGGCCAAACAGGGAAGGCATGAACACATTTAAACAGCATCTGGACGATTTCATGAAGAGGTAGCATATATAGCGATATGGGCCAAATAAGGTCGGAAAGTTTTTATCTTTAGTTTCGTTCGGGCAAGATGGTCGCTACAGTCTGCGAGCAACCTGTTCCTCGACTGTACTTCTCACTTGTTCTTCGTTCTTCGTAAACTTCGCAAGGGAGTACGTTACGAATGGAATGAACATGAAAATTGAAGCCAATCAGAGCGATATTGGTCTGCATATCCTTAGGTGTTTGAAGGCATCAGACGTGTTCAGTAAGTTTACCATTAAGGCATGTGAAACATATCATTTTAAAGAGAGACAAAAAGAACGGTGGCATAGAACAGTAGAGGAGCAATGTTCTGCTCGTGCCATACAAATCCTGGTTGGGTCAAAGATGAAGTAACGTGCGCAGTTTTGGTAAACGAATATTTTAATTGTATGCTTTTACTCAAGAGAGGACTAAGAACGCTTCTCTGTCTGTGCTTAAGTGGTTGAACGAAGTTGAAAGGTCGGAAGGATTGGAGGACCAGCGGCAGACGGTGTCACTTCGAAGAAGGCATGACCTCGGGAAAAAGGGCAGGAGCAATGCATTCAATAAGTAAAAGGGCAACCCTGGTGATATTGTACAAGCTGATATCACGGAAGAGAAGCTCAGTGCAGAGAATCTCTTCATGACAACAGGAAAACTCTGTGTGGCAAAATTGAATTTAAAAGAATAGCAGAAATAAAGTGGTCCCTAAGTCACAGATGGTGTGTTGACTCTGATCTAGGACTTAAATTTGAACTTGTCGTGTAGAATATCTCAATAATAGAAACAGGCATTACTTTGTCGAAGGAATGCCCCTCAAAATATTTTGACTTGTTTGGAGCTCATGGAGATTTTCAATCACTGAAGATATTTTTATTGATTTTATTTATTTCGTTTTTAGTATTCTGAAAAGTAAAAAAAAATGCAAATGTTTAGAAATATGCAACATATCCACTGAGCCTGGCCATTTGCTGAACTGGTCATCTCTGCCTTTGGAATATATAAACTGTAGTGAACCCATTCTTTCCCATCGATATAAACCTCACTCGGAACCTGAAGTCACTCTGGTTGGCCTTTCACATACTCATTGATCATCGAACGGCATCCTCAGGAGAGAGTTTCACAGACAAAGGCAGCACATGGGGAGTTCATTGAAGGAGAGAGAGAAAGAGAGAATCCCACACTGAAAACGGAAACAACAGAGAACTTGTGCAGTCAGAGCATTTGATGTTGAATTCATGCATCGCTGGACATCGAAGTGCGTCTGGGAAAATTAACAAACAATGAAATTCATAACTGATCTTGAAGAAACCTGTTTGGGAGGGGTCATAACACAGAGTCAAATAAGTGAAGAGCTTAAAGTGTGGCATTGGGGAGTCTGCAGTAATTAACAGAGTAGGTTCTTTATTGATTACGTCTTTAATTGAGACATTTCGCTTGATTAAACTTAAAATATAAGACACATGTAATAAGTTAACCTGGAGCAATATTTTGTCGAGGAATAAGACGGTTATTTTCTGGGTCTGCACATTGGAAGAAGCAAACATTTCCCTTAGTGGAGTGCCATACTCTCTTTGTCGGATGTGGGAGTTTAGGGAGAGTTTAAGTGTTATTGAAGATTACATCTGCAAGAAATGCCATTGGTTGCGAATTCTATCGAATGGAACAATAGGAGCGACAGTTAGAGGCAATGAGAAATATACCAGAGCAAGGGGTTATGATGAATGGCGGTCATAGGCTGGGAAGAAAATCGCAGATATAGAAAAGTGACAGAGATAGGCAGCTCGTGGAGGGGTTTTCTGTGGTTACCCACCGTTCAAACAATATACTATTTTGGAAAATATACTGGGTGATGGATTCTCAGTGGAATGTAGCACGAACATTCAAACTTTTGGTATTGACACTGGTTCTAATGCGATGAGGAATACGTCGGGTTCCAAGAGATCCATTGCGCTAGGGGACTCAGTATGCCGAGGCACAGACAGACGTTTCTGTGCCCAACAGCAAAAAATCTGATTAGTGTGTTGCGCCGCTGGTGCCAGGATCAAGGATATCTGAGAGAGGGTGCAGAATATTCTCAAGGGGAAGAGGGCACGGTAGGAGGTCACTGTACACATTGGAACTAATGAATCAAGAAGGGAGAAGTTTGCGATTCTGAAGGGAGAGTACAGACAGTTAGGCAGAAATGTAAAAGGCTTTTTTCGGGAGTAGCAATATCTGGACAACTTCACAGTGCTCCGAGCTATGAAGGTTAGGTGTAGGAGGATAGAACAGATGAATGCCTGGCTGAGGAGCTGGTGTATCAGAGAAGGATTTACATTTTTGGATGATTGAAATCTTTCCGGAGTCGAAGTGATGCATACAAGAAGGACGGATTGCATCTAATATGGAAGCGAACTCACATAGTAGGGAGATTTGTTAGAGATGCTCGGGATGATTTAAATTAGTATGGTGGGATGGAGGGAGTGGAGAGCCAGGGAGATTGTGAGAAAAGAAATCGATCTGAGACTGTGACAGTTGAGAAAAGAAGCCAGGCAAACAGTCTGGTCATGGAGACACAAAGCAGAGTACAAGTTAGGACGATGACATAAACTGCATTTTTTTTCAACGAAGGGGCCAAACAGTGAAGGCAGATGAACTCAGGGCATGGTTAGGAACATGGGACTGAGAGATGGTAGCAATTACAGAAAAATGGCTCAGGGATGGACGGGACTGGCAGCTTAATGTTCCAGAATGCAAATGCTGCAGGAAGAACAGAAAGGGAGGCAAGTGAGGAAGGGGAGTGACATTTTTGATAAGGGATAGCAATACAACTGTGCTGAGGGAGGACATTCCCAGAAATACACCCAGGAGGGTTATTTGGGTGAGACTGAAAAATAAGAAAGCGATGGCGAACTTATTCGAATTGTATTGTGGACCCCAACTGTCAGAGGGAAATTGAGAATTAAATTTGAAAGGAGATCTCAGTTAATAGGGTGACTATGGTAGTGGTGTTAACTTTCGAGACATAGACTGGGACTGCCATAGTAGGTGAACGTGTTTACTGCAGATGCTCCGGTTTCCTCCCACAGTCCAAAGATGTGCAGGTTAGGTGAATTGGCCATACTAAATTGCCCGTAGTGTTAGGTAAGGGGTAAATGTAGGGGTATGGGGAGACTGAAAAATAAGAAAGCGATGGCCAACTTATTCGAATTGTATTGTGGACCGCAACTGTCAGAGGGAAATTGAGAATTAAATTTGCAAGGAGATCTCAGTTAATAGGGTGATTATGGTAGTGGTGTTAACTTTTGAAAAATAGACTGGGACTGCCATAGTAGGTGAACGTGTTTACTGCAGATGCTGGAAATAAGATTCAAAAGTGTGGTGCTGGAAAAGCACACCAGGTGAGGTAGAATTCGGGGCGCAGGAAAATGGACGTTTTGGCGAAAAATGCTTCATCAGAAATGAGGTTTGGAGAGATAAATGGGCGAGGGCTGGGGCTGGTGTTAAGATAGCTGAGAATGCAATAACTGGATGGTGATGAGGTAAAGGTGATAGGTCGAAGGGGAAGGTATTGCAGACAGATGGGAAGGAAAATGAACAAATGGGACCTGTCATGAAGACGATGCTGAGCTGGAAGATTGGAACTGGGGTAAGGTGGGGGGAGGGGAACTGAAGACACTGGTGAAATCCACATTAATGCCAACGGGTTGGAGGATCCCGAGGCGGAAGATGAGGCATTCTTCCTTCAGGCGTCAAGTGGAAGTGAGTGGAGATGGAGGAAGCCAAGGACCTGCATGTGAATGCCCATAGTATTAAGGGTTTGCATGGAGAGGTATTTATTAAGCATGTACAAGAATATTTTCTGATTCAGTATGTGGGCATACCTACTAGACAAGGTGAAAACTTGATCTACTGTAGGGAAATCAGGCAATGCAGGTGACTGAGTTGTCAGTGGGGGTGCACTTTTGGTCTGGCGACCATAACACAATTAGTTTCAAAATAGAGAGGGATAAAGTTATTCCGGACCTAAAAGTTGAAGTTATAAATTGAAGAATGATCTGTATAAACGGTATGAGGGAAGAACTTTCAATAGCTGACTGGAGACAGATGTTTGCAGGTAAAGGGACGGCTGGTAAATGGTAAGCCTTCAGAAAAGATATAACGATTGTACAGAAACAGTATTTTCCCATTAGTGTGAAAGGAAAGACTGGTAGGTATGGAGGATGCTGGATAACTGATGAAATTGAGAATTTGTGTGTGAAAATGAAGGAAGCGTATGTCTGGTATAAGGCGGATAGATCAAATGAATCCTCAGAAGAGGATGAAGGTTGTAGCAGTGGACCGAAGAGGGAAATCAGAAAGGCAAAAAGGGAACATGAGGTAGCTTTGGAAAATGTAGTTAAGGTGAATCCAAAGCGTTTTACAACTACACTAAGGACAAAAGGGTAACTAGGCCGAGGTTAGGGCCCTTCGAAGACTGGCAAAGCAACATTTGTATGGAACCGTGTTGAGATGTGGAGACACTAAACGAGTACTTTCAGCAGTTTTTGCTGTGGAAAAGGACATGGAAGATATAGAATGTAGGGAAATAGATGGTGACACCTTGAAAAATGCCCACATTACATTGGCGGAAGTCCTGATTGTCTTGACGCTCATAAAATGCATAAAAGAATAAATCCCCAGGACCTGATCAGGTGTACCCAAGAACTTCGTGGGAATTTAATGAAGTGATTACTGGGCCTCTTGCTGAGATATTTGTGTTATCGAAAATCACAGGTGTGCTGCTGGAAGACTGGAGGTTATCTAACGTGGTGCTACTATTTAAGTAAGCTCTTAAGAACAAACCAGGGACCTGCACACCAGTGAACCTGACGTCGGTGGTGGGCAAGTAGTTGGTGGGATTCCTGAGGGATAAAATGCACAGATACTTGGAAAGGCAAGGAGTGATTAGAGATAGTCAACGTGGCTTTGTGCGGGGGAAGTCATGCCTCACAAACTTGGCTAAAATCTTGGAAGATGGAACAAAGAGGATTGATGAGAGCAGAGTGATAGCCGTGATCCACATCAGTCAGGCGTTCGACAAGGTTCACCATGGGAGACTGGTTAGCAAGGTTGGATCTCATGGAATACAGGGAGAACGAGTCATTTGGATACAGAGATGGCTCACTGGTAAAAAGACAGCTGGAGGGTTGATTTTCAGACTGGCGGCCTGCGACCAGCAGAGTGCCACAAGGATCGGCTCTGTGTCCATTAATTTTTTTTTATTTTTATATAAATGACTTGGACGTGAGCTTAAGAGGTATAATTTAGAAGATTGCAGATGACACCAAAATTGGAGGCGTCGCGGACAGCGATGAAGGTTACCTCGGATTACAACGAGATCTTGATTAGAGCAGCCAATAGTCTGAGGAGTGGCAGATGGGGTTTAATTTAAATAAACGCGAAGCGCTGCTTTTTGGGAAAGCTAATTTGAGCCAAAATTATACACTTGATGGTAAGAAATAGAAGCCTTTGAGTGTTGTTCATAGCTGCTTAAACAAAAGTCGCAAGTTAACAGGATATGAAGGAAGGAGTTTGGTAAGCTTTCCTTTGTTGGTCAGAGTACTGAGAACAGGAGTTGGGTGGTCATGTTGCAGTTGGACAGGGCATTGGTTAGGCCATTTTTGGAATATTGCGTGCAATTCTGGTC
>NW_025211746.1:16295-17906 GCF_004010195.1 Chiloscyllium plagiosum
AGGCATCTGGACGCTTGAATTAATACGTAACGTTTGGAGGGATATGAGCCTGGTGCTGGCATATGGGACTACATTGGGTTGGGATATCTGGTTGGTATGGACGAGTTGGACCGAAGATTCTGGTTTCGTGTTGTTCTTCTTTATGACTCTATATTCCCACTGTGTGAAATTTAATTCCTCTGCACCTCAGTCCTATGTGGGGAAGCCCCTTACTCTGGAACCATTTTGTGTTCAAGAGATAGGAACGCTGCTGTCTTGTGAAAGTGTCAAGGGTCGGCAGAAAGGAGAAACATGTGATGAACATATGTTCATGTACTTCCAGAATTCTGAAAGATTCAAAGACAGCATCTCTCTGTGAAACTCTGCTGAAACACAGTTCCCTCAGTAGCTTGTAAGATAATACAACATTCCAGGGTCTAGTTATCCACGGCATTCACGGGAAGTGCACATATTCTCAGACAACGAGGCACTAATGTTCAATCTTCAAGCTGCAGCTGCAGAAATAAATGCTCTATTTAATTTTAGTAAGTAATATTTTCTCATCTGTTGCAAAGTAAGTGTATCAAATTGAATTCCAAACAGCTTGCTTAACACAAATATCTCATTCAGAGGTCCGTGGAAACAAAAACATAACTCCAAGTTGCTGAATTTGCTCTCTGCTTTGTGGAAAGGAGGTGATGTACGCTGCATAGATTTGAATAGGCTTTTGATAAAAGTTATTTAGTTTAAAAAATGTTAATGCGCAAGTGGGAACATTATTGTGAATCAAGAAGATTGTCTAACTGATATGAAATAGATATCACACATTAACGTTTATCGTCATGTTAAAAACAAATAAGTGCAATCTGCTGGAATTTCAATTACTTATACAATATGTGAATAATTTGTATTAAAATACGAAAGATATATTTGCCAAATGTGCTCATGACTAAAAGGTAAGTCGCAAAGTAAGTTGTTAAATTGAGAAAAAAAGGCGGGTACAAAATTTTACAGAAACTGCAAGGCCTGCGGTGCTCTAAACCAGAAGCACAAACTGAAATTTCGGGAAAACCTCAGCAGTTCTGATCTCATCTGTGAAGAAAACATAGTCTTAACGATTCCAGTCCGGTGACTCTTCTTCAGAACTGATGATACTGAGGAAAGTCTCCTCCTTTTTATGCAGTAAGTGCAATCTCGGAAGTAGAAAATGATCGGTGGGGATGGAAACCCAAATATAGGCGGACAATTGTAGAAACAAAGGAACGAATAACGATCTGGACAGGAGAGAAAACAACTGTTAAGATAGACTGTTAGTGGCTGAAAATTACTTGGAGGAAGTGTCATTGGAAACACACAGCACGACAAGCAGCATCTGAAGATAAAGAAAATCGACGTTTTTGGCATAAGCCCTTCATCAGGAATGTGGGGATGAGGTGAAAGTGGCAGAGGGATAACTAGGAGCGGGTTGGGCTGGGGAAGAGAGCTTGGAAGGCGGTAGGTACATGTAGGTGGGCGTTGATGGTGATAGGTTTGAGCAGTGCAGAGCAGGTAGGTGGGAAGGAAGATGGACAGGTGGGATAGTACAAGAGGGAGGTGCCGTGTCGGAGACTTAAATCTGGTATCAAGTGGATG
>NW_025211746.1:21332-24748 GCF_004010195.1 Chiloscyllium plagiosum
TGCACAAAATCCTGCCGCCTTCCCTACATTTATCTTGTCATTAGAGCTTCCAAAATGCATCAATTCATACTTTTCCAGGTGAACTCCTTCTGCCATTTATCAGCCCAGTTGTGCGTCCTGTCATTGTCTCTTTATAATTGAATGCAGCCTTTCACACTATCCACTCGTTCACCAAAATTCGTGTCATCGGCAAAACGACGAGCTCACCCTTCCACGTCGGCATCCAAGTCATTTATAAACACACAAAGAGCTTTAATCCACCTTCTCAGCTCTCCGAATCTGAATTCAGGATGATTCAAGTCATTTGTAAACACACAAAGAGCTTTAATCCACCTTCTCAGCTCTCCGAATCTGAATTCAGGATGATTTCTAAGCCAGGTCGTTGGTTCAATTGTTGCTGTCTGGAGGTTTCCCAAACCGTATCGGAGACATAATATCACCAGATCCGTAAGGGGCTTTTGTTTACAGTGTCTTATGTAGTTTGAATTTTATACTGTGCCAGACGAGGGTCACAGTTTTTCTACAAAATTGCTTTCAAAGGAAAAAACAAACGTCAGAAGCTGTTTTGGGGTGGTTTGATGCGTGTTTTCTCAAGATGTCAGGTGCATTTGAAAGGCTAACTCGTCAACCGTGTTCAGGACAAACTAGTATGTCGATTTATATAAGTGGTACTGGGGTGCCTTCCATCTCCTGCGAACCTCCTCGGAAAATTCTGACCCCATTAAGCGTTTATGTGGAAATAAAAGTAAGACCTGCGGATTCTCGAATTCTGAATCAAAAGCATAAATGTGTTGGAGCAATTCAGGAGAACGTCCAGAATCTGTGTCGATAAATCAAATGATACTTACAAACCCAGTCACTCTTTTTCAGAACTCAGTTGGAGAAACCGAGAAGATTTACAGAGATGAAACGCTAACTTTGCTTTCTTTCCACAAATGCTGTCTTGAACTGCTGAGTTTCATCAAACTTTCTGTTTGTGTTTAATTTTCTCTTCTCACTCCAAGACGAGTGAGATTGGCAGATAGTTTCGAGTGTAAAAAAGCGTCATGAAATCAGCATGGTGAACAATTTTGTCATTCTATTCCGAGGAATGGTAAACCAACAAAGGAGTGGTCTGTCTCTATACCATTGCCTGTCATGGGGAGTTGCCCAACTCTCATACTATCTTAACCCATGGGAAAAACCCATTCACGGGGTGGGGCAAATATAGGGAACCTTTTACAGCAGCGGGATCCTTCAGTAGAGATTAAAATAAAAAAAACTACATATTTCTGGCATGAAACAGCAGATCTCCCAAAAGTCTGAGCGAGATACATGAGCGGATGCTTAATCACATTCAAAAGAACGTGAGAGGAGTAGTTTGCAGTTGGAGTGGATTGCAACTTTGCTGACATGAACGGAGACTGCCATCACGTGAAAGGTTTAAATGCAGAAGGGGCAAGATTTAACATTTTCAAGGAGGGGTTTCATGCCAATATACAGATAGTACTATTAGGAATACGATAGAGTTGCAGGTATCTGTAGGGACGATTACAGATCAAGATTTTGAAGGGTTTTTTTTTATTAGCATTTTGGGGATAGTTACAATAACTTGGTAAATTCCAAACTCAATCTCGAATTGATTATGAGCAGGGCAGTGTATAAGACTCGAAATTTGGGCGAAACCTAATCCTATTAGACAGCATTTTTCAAACAGAGGTAAACGTGTGGATTGCAGATAATGGAGATCGGCGTCGAGAAGCGTAGCGCTGGAAGAGCACAGCCAGTCAGGCAGCATCCAAGAAGCAATAGAGTCGACATTGTGAGCATAAAGTCTTCATCGCCAGTGAGGGATGTGGGAGGGCAAGTGGGCTGAGAGATAATTGGGAGGGAGTGTGGTGGAAGGTAGCTGTGAATGCAACAGACTGATGGAGGTGGGGATGACGTGATAGATCGAAAAGGAGATGTCCAGGTTGAGTCTATCACCCGAAATGGACATGGAGACGTCCAGGAGTTTTGTAAGGGATAGTGGAACATAGGACCCCAAGACCTCCGTTTCTTCTCCACCCGCTGACCCAACTATAATGCTTCGAGTGAGACACACCATTCCTATTGGCTGAACTGATGCGTGCCATCAACAATTTTTGTTTCGAATCCTCCCATCTCCTCCACACAAAAGGGGCAGCCGTAAGCCTACGCAAGGACCCCAGCTGTGCTGGCGTCTTCGCTGGGTATGTGGAGCAGCACATCTTCCGCAGCTGCACCAGCACCATTTCCAACATTTTCCAGTTCTATGTAGATGGCGAAATCAGTGCCAACTCGTGCTCCCACGAGGAGGTTGAAAAGTGCATCAACTTCACCATCACGTTCCACCCTGAACTGAAGTTCACCTGGAAATGTTTGGACACATACTTCCCCTTCCTGGACTTCCCCATCTCCATTTCTAGCGACAGACTCAACACAGACACCTACTTCAAACCCTCTGACTCTCGTAGTTATTGGACTACGCAACCGCCCAATCTGCCTCCAATAAAATAAAATAATTCCTTACTCACAATTCTTCCAAGTCGACGTCATCTGTTTCGAGGAGGACTAATTCGACAATCGAACATCCCAGATGTCTTCCTTCTTCAGGAAGCGCAATTTCTCCTCCCATGTGGACGACAATGATCTACAGTGCATGTACTCCACTTCCTGCACCTCTGCCCATGAACCAAAAACCTCCAAGCGCAACAAGGCCAGAACCACCGACAACCCCGCACCAACAAACTCACCAGTCCCCACCTTTCACCACACCACACTCCAGATACAACGCATCACCCTCTGCAATTTCCACCATTTGCAAACAACCTCTATCAGGATAGATTCATTTCCCTCACCACCTCTATCTGCGTTCCACAAAGACCATTACTTCTGCGACTCCTTTTTAAAAGCACGGTCCCCACCAGCACACCCTCACCTCCTGGCATCTTCCCTTGCCATTGCGAGACGTACAAAATCTGCGGTCACACCTCTGCCCTCACCTCCGTCCGCGACCCGAATCGATTCTTCCACATCCTACAGAGATTTACCTGCACTTCAAAACACATCATCTACAGTGTCTGTTGCATTTGGTGTGTCCCCTCCACAGTGGGCAGACAGGTCGCCAACATTCAGAACGCTTCAGAGACATAACTGCGACGCACACAGTAAACCACTGCACCGCAGTATAGCCGAACACTTTAACTCCCCCTCCCATTCCGTCAAGACATGGAAGTTCTGGGGCTCCGACACCATCAACCTTAACCATACAGCGCCTGCAGGAAGAACGCCTCATCTTTTGCCTTTGGAATTTCCAACACACGGGATCAATGTAGATTTTACCAGTTTCTCCCTACCCACACATTGTTCCAGATTCAACATTCAAAACGGCAACACCCTTCTGAACTGTCCTATCT
>NW_025211747.1:0-6152 GCF_004010195.1 Chiloscyllium plagiosum
TTGATACTGTTTTCACTCTCGGTTAGGGGTTTGCGGGGCGACCTGACAGAAGTATATGAATTATTGAGAGGTAAGTTAGAGTTAACAATAGCTGCCTTTTCCCAGGTGGCGTATTTAAAGGCGAGAGGGCATATGTTGAAGATGAAAAGAGAGAGAGTTTAAAAAAAAGACATGTGAGGCATTTTTTTTAGAGAAGGTGTTTTACGTGCGCAATTAACTTGCTGAGGAAGTGATGGATGAGGGTACATTTGCAACATTTAAAGGACAATTGGATCCAAACATGAATGGGAAAGTGGGATTTTTAAAATAAATGTATTCATGCCGAGTACATCAGTTATTTCCCAGAGGACAGTTAAGAGTCAACCACGACATTATCCATCTCATGTGGGGCAGTAGATGAATGTGTGCTTCCCGAACTGGCATGGGTGAATCAGATGGGAGTTTCCACACGACTGATTCAGGTCATCACGAGACTCTTCAATTCCAAGTCCTTTTTGAATTCAAACTCCACCATCTGTCATGCCAGGACCTGAACCCTTTGTCCCGAAAATATTACCTGGGCTTTTGGATTAGCAACGCAGTAATAAAACTACAAGGGCATTATAACCACTCAGCGGGTACAGGAGGAGGCAGATGGGACGAGATTAGTTTGGCAGTGTGTTCAGCATGGATTGCGTGGACTGACAGGCCTGTTTTCATGCTGTATGAATCTGTGATTGACGCTATGGAACAAAACGCTGGTTGGGATTAACAGTAGCACTGACAGCATAATCGAACACCTGATGGGATAGGCAATCCTGCATGAGTCTCCGGAGCTTGTTTTGCTCAGTGAACCCTTCCCACACACGGGACTAGTGAACGGTCTCTCCCCAGTGTTACTGATTAAATGAGTTTCCATTTATGTGGTGAATTGAATCCCTTCCAGCTGTTCCCACACTGCCCTGCTTTCTCTGTGGTATCGGCGTCATTTTTTCTTCCCAGAGTGAACGATCCTTTCAAATTGTTTCCACACTGAACAAATTCCGTTTTCCATGTTGTTTCTGTGTTTCCATTCTTTCTCATTCACCCACAGGGTGTGAGTATCACTGGTCAGGACAACATTTATTCTTCGCCTCTCGTTCGTTGCTGTCTGGCTACACCACACACCCGGGCTGCGATCCCAGTCTCGGGTGTCTGTCTGTGGGCAGTCTGCACATTCTGTGTGTTTGTGTTTTTATTTCTCCCTTAGACAAAGAAATGCCAGTTACAGGGATCAACAATGGGAAATTCAGGCTTACGGGATAGGGAATACCGTGGGATCTGGTGGGATGCGCTTTGGATGGACTGGAAAGGTCGACTAGCCTGCTTGCCCACACGATGGGGATTCTTGAATTAAGGGTCAGCTCATGTTTTTCTGGTCCTGCATTCCAGGTTTTATTTGTCGAACTTAAAAATCACCCTTTCCGTGTTCCAGTCGCCAAGGATGACTAGTTTAAAATATCACCGCAACACCACCTTCTTCAGGTTGAAATATTTACTGTGTGGAATAAACTGATACCGCCAGTGTCGGAAACGCAGATCCATATAGCAAAATCATCTTATAAACCCACCATTGCAAAGTTAAGGGCTCAACACGCTCCAGTTGTGCCACTCAGCTGTCTTAACAAGATGCACTGTCGATCGCTATGATAGTATAAACGGGGACAACCATTCCCTTGATTAGGAGCACACTCAACCTAGGAATTTCTTGCGCCTCTAAACCATCATAGAAGGACCGCACGCTCACCTGTTGCATCAC
This sequence comes from Chiloscyllium plagiosum, assembly GCF_004010195.1. Classification (NCBI taxonomy): domain Eukaryota; kingdom Metazoa; phylum Chordata; class Chondrichthyes; order Orectolobiformes; family Hemiscylliidae; genus Chiloscyllium; species Chiloscyllium plagiosum. Next base: position 1,778 of record NW_025211747.1, read on the forward strand.
TCGAGCCAGAGTGTAACTCTGCGCACTCATTGCCATCCCCATTTCCGGTTGGATCTGGGCAGTTGTGCCGCAGCTTCTCTGATTCCGAGTCTGTGAGCTGGGATTATGTGTGATTATCTGCAAGACTGGTTATTGCCTTGAGGAAGCTGGTGAAGTCGCCGATGTTAAGCCAAAATGCTATTGAAGCATACATTTCAACAAAATCCTGTACTGTCCCCCGAGTCTTTGATGGTTTGTTGAAATCTATCAATCTCAGTTTTCAACATTCTCATTCAAGGGATCTTCACAGCCTCTGAGGACATCGAACTGAAAGATTCATTTCATTCTCAGTTCCCACATGCCTGTCACTGTTCGCTGAGTACTGATATTGTACATTTGCTGGTCTTCCGAAAATTTCCTCTGCTAGTATATTTATTACTGTTTGCAAGCACCCTCTTCTGTGGTTGCTGTGATCATGGTTGTCTGTATTTTGCATTGTAACCACAGCAACCTCGATTTCAAACCAAATCACTGTACTCAGTGTTCTCTCCGTTGTCCTATTTGTGACACCTGCTAAGAAATTAATTGTTTAACCTTCAAATTCCGCTTTCTCACAACTCTGCGTTTTATATATTAGGATTCAAACACACCCCTTGTCGGAGATTTCTCTCTTTTCTACGATCATTAATGATCCTTTCCATCTCTCCTCCCATTTCTCTGAGGCAATGCACAATTTATCACTCTCTTTCACATTCATACTGTTCTGTCTGTGCTGCTGCTGCTGCGGTCACTGTTGTTGGTTTAACGTGCCCCAACCCACCATCGGGACCTCCAAACAAGTCGATCCATTTGGATACCGCGGTTATGAAATCAATCCCCATGGAGCAGATTTTACTGACTTAGGACAGAGACAATTGGAGCGTCAGGCTCATGAGAAATACCCAGGCAGTTTTGGTGAAAAGACATTTTATTGGAAAAGATCAGCTTTTGTGGTTTTCTGCGTTGGTCTTATGGTAATTTCATAGGACTGATAATCCAACGACCGAGTTAATAGTCTGGGTACTCGGGCGTGAATCCCACTATGTCATAATTGTCAAATTTGGATTCAATAATTATCTGCAATAAAGAATCTAATGACTACTACAGATCCATTGACAATTAATGAAAAAAATCTGTTTCACTGATGTCATGTCGGGATGGGATTTGCTATCCTTACTTGGTTTGGGCTGCATGCGACTTCAGACTCATAGCAATATGGTTGAGTCTCAACTGCCCTCTGGGTAATTAGGATGAGTAATAAATTCTGCCTAGCCAGAATCGCCCTCACACCAACCCAGAAATTTTAAAACAAGTGCTCATTAGGCTCAAGCAAGAGTGTTGTGTGCAGTTTTGCGAGCCACATTATAGCAGGGATGTGATCACACTGAGAAAATTTCTGGAGATATTTACCGGGATATTGTTTAGGCTGAAGAGTTTCAGTTGGGAAGAAAGACAGGACAGAGTGGAGTGTTTGTCGCAGTGCAAAAGAGATGTAGACAAGACATGATTGAGTTAGAGTATGGACAGTGTTGACTGAACGAGTTTTCCATTGATGGAGGGCTCGATCAGCAGGGGCCAGAGATTTGAGGAGAAAGGAAGAATGGTTTGAGAAGATGTGTGGAAAAGCTTTATCAGCAGTGGGCGATTGGAATTTGGAATACACTGTATTGTTCTGAGAGGCAGAAACCCCAATGACCTGAATAAATATTCAGATGTGAATTTGTGATGCCAAAACATACAAGGCTGGGATAAGCATTATGAAATAGGATTCACTTCATTACGCAGTTGTTTTTGACAAGTGTGGCCACAATTGCCTGAAAGGCCTCCTTTGACACTCTTGTCCTCGGTAGTGTCCCGCCTGTCACAGGGCTCAATTCTCCCCTGGGGACAGTGCAAATGTTTTAAAACTGTCGCTCCATTCCCAAGGGCTGGTATCGATACCTGTCCTTCTATTCTCGATGGGGCAGGTCACAGGAAGGACAGTGCTGCCTGAATCAAGGTGGGGAAGGGCTGCAGCTCTCAGAGAGGCAGAGAGTCAGTGAACGTGCAAAGACGTGACTTCTGTAAGCTGCATCTTGGGACTGTGTTGGAATGAAAATCATTTGGCAGATTTGGTCCGGATTGAAGTGTTTATTGGAAGCACGAAGGTGAGGAAGAAACAGCGTAAAAGCATTCAGATCTGAGTGCAGAAACACTTCCCGCAGCGCGAATGAAATTGTAAACGATAGGGTAGTGTTTCGATATATTGAATTTGGGTGGATTCGCTTTGATGAGGCTGAGTTACCAGGGTAGAAAGACATTAAAAATGATACAGCAGTTGCTCACTATGATGGAACATTGGCTCAGTAATTCGCACTGTTGTTCGGTTGGAGGGTTAGATTGATTGGCAAAGTTAAATTGCCCTCTTGTGTCCAGGGAGTGAATTAAGCATGTTAAGAGTGAATTAGCCATGGGTTACGCAGGGACAAGGTCAGAAGTCACAGAACGCCTGGTTATAGTCTAACAGGTTTATTTGAAATCATAAGGGCGAGGGCTGCCCCTTCTTCAGGTGAAATATACGGGAATAGGGAGGAGAGCTCGGTCTGGGAAATCGACTTCCTGCTTTAATCACATGCGTTAAAGATGTGAGGACAAACACAATGATGTTTGGTCCATTTAATACTCGGTGAAATCTGCCAAAGCAACGAGCAACAGAACTGTTGGGTTTTGTTTTGCACTTTAACCCTCTGTTTTTCTAAGCGGTATTTTCCTTAAGCTGAAATAAAGTCGGAGCAAATTTGAATGCAACATTAATCATTCCAATGAGATAAATCTAATTCACTTCTGATTATTACAATGAGCATTGTGAGGTTGCAGCAAAAGTAAAATGAAACGAACAAAACAGCGTTTCGTGTAATTTAATCCAATTCAGGTTCAGCCATATTAGAAAGGGAATTGAGCCACAACATCGCCTTTATTTCCCTCTCCATCGCTGCTTCTTCACGTGAGAGAGAAAGTGACTGAAGAAATTATGAGTCAAATGGAGGTCTGAATGTGATGGAAAATCCTTGTTATCTGTTTCACTCTGAGACAGTTCTGACTCAGAATGCATCAATGACAGCTATTCATTCTGCAAACATTTATACCTATTGGAATTTGTTGTTATTATAATTCTGGTGAAAGCAGAAACACCATGGTGTGGATTCGATTCCGCTCTGGAAATTTCTCATCCATGACATTCACCGAATCTAATCCTCATGAGGTCACATGCCACTGCTCTACAAAATGTGCTGAGGAGACCGAGAGATTATGGTGGTAGGTTATTATACCGCTGTGCTCCGCATTCAAGGGTGCGAGTCACACTCTGGTTGCTAACTTCACAAACCGTTCCAGCAGTTTTTCTTTGCACTTCACACCTCTGGAAAACACTGGTTCGAGAATCTTGTTCTTGCCCTTTTCAGCACGGGAGATTCACGAATAATCGACACCACATTAAAGTCGAAACGAAGAGTGAGAGCAGTCATTCTATTCAATTGTACATGAAATTGGTGTGATGAGAAGCAACGCATTTTTCTTCCCGCCGCACATTCCATCTTTTCTTTCTACGAATTTTCACCGAAAGAAAGAGAACCAAATAACAAGCGATCGGGAGCACAAGATTTTCCAGTGGGGTTGCACATGAGTATTTTAACCTAACACTTCACACAATGATCTGATTAATATTTCAAACAGTCACTCAGAATTGGAATCGCAAAAAACCTCTCCAATGAAACGAACCTTTCATTCTTTCACAAATTTCTGCTGTGTGTGACTCATACAATGATCCATCATCCAGTGTGATCACTGACTTGCCAACTGTCTAAAGTCTACCGACTTTCTTCAGCAATCACAGCTTCTGTACACAGCCACCTGTGCTGTACCCAGTGTCATTTGTTGCCCCCAGGTCACAAGACATTTCTTTTTGCTGAGGTTATGAGCCTTGTTCCTGATATGTCTGATCTGTTTAATAAACCTTCTCTAACACTTCATCCCATCCCCTCAAAATTCTGAATTCTGAATAAAATAAGGCGTTAGACCAAATGTTAAACAAGTGGAAGTTTGCCATTCAGCCCATGGAGTCTTCCCAACTATTCAAAGAACTCATGGTTGATCTGTTAATGTTTAACTCCTTTCTGCTCACTTACCTCGACAAAGTTTCATCATCTTGCTGATTAACTATCTGGCACAGGTTCACAATACCCAACAACAGAGTCTCAGCAGTGGTTTCTGGAAAATGCCACAGATCATTTGGCCCCTGAGCAAAGAAATTACTCCTCATTTACGAATTAAATGGGCAATATCTAATTCTGAGATTATGTCCTCTGGCGCTCTCCTCACA
>NW_025211747.1:6461-14702 GCF_004010195.1 Chiloscyllium plagiosum
TCATTTACGAATTAAATGGGCAATATCTAATTCTGAGATTATGTCCTCTGGTGCTGTCCTCACAGCATGGGGCAAACCACCTGCCCGTATCTACCCTGTCAAGATTCCACGAATAATGAACGTTTATAATTGGTGTTATATGATTATAGAGCTTCCCTCCACCTCCTTTGTTTCGAGGAGAATAATCCCAGTCTAACCAATCATTTCACGAAGTTCCATTTTATACAGAGTTGGCAACATCCTCGTAAATCTCTGCTGTCCCCTGCAGCGTCCTTACTTATTATTAAGAAAGGTGGAGACATTTCGGCGATGAAACGGGTTGAAATTTCAGGCGCCGACGGGAATTGGAACTTGAAATCAGAAAGCGATTGGAATCGGATTGACCCACAGAAGGACCAAATACAGCAATGATAACTCTGACAAATGAGAATCTAATCACATTCGATTGACATTCAATGACTTCATTGTAACTGAATTCCTCCGTGTAATCGTCCTGGGAGCTTGTATTTAGGACAAATGGAACCTGATCGCCGATATAAAGAAGTTGACTACAAAAAAAATGTCCGTCGGTCGACTTTCTTTGATTATTAACTCAACGCTTGTCTCCATGAAGGCCACATCGTCTGCAACGCACAAATTAGATGTTTAACAAAACCCTCTCCATTTGCCTAGGTGGGTGCCGCTTCAATACCACGGATGGAACTGGACACACACCACGAAAATACAGTCACATAAGTGTACATTGTTCAACACCGACATATTTATTCCCTGAACTGCTCAGGCGCAATTGCAGCAGAGAGCACCTCCTAGAAGATTCCCTGAAGTAAGTCATCCAGGTTTTGTTGACAGAACCGTCAAAACTCAAAAACTGTACCGACTATAACGTCAAGGTTGAAGATGCACTGAAACATCACCATTTACAAATTATCCTCCCAGGCACATACCAGCATGGCTTGGAGAGGAATCAGTGGTAACTTCATTGAGTGACAAAGCGGTCTTGATGGGCAAAGAGTTATCCTTCAGCCTTCCACCTTTTATTTTACAATTTTGAAAAATGTTGATTATCGCATTGACCAGACTTGTGCTCATTCGTTGCGTTGTTTCCTAAACTGGCGGTTGCTAAAGAGCGAATATCATCCTGAGCCTGTGGTCAACAATAGAAAATATCCAAAAAGCCTCACAAACATCTGATCTCCCTGTCCAACAATCTTCAGAGATCTCTGAATGTTCACTCCAAGATCTCTTTTTCCCTGTACACCACTCAGAATCCTCACTGTTATTGTTTCAACTCCCCAAATTCATTACTACTTATTTGTCTGGATTCAATTCCATTCGCCGTTTTTCCCTTCCACCTGATTAATACATCACTGCCGTCCCTGATATTATTCATCACAGTTAACTACATGACCAATTGTTGCATCGTCTATAAACATCTAAACATGACTCCTTCAACTAAGTTTGAATTATTGATCTACAGCAGGCAACAGTGGTACTCCACTGGAAACAGGCATCAAAGCAGGATTTATTGCTGGATGGGATCAACACCTGCAATAACAACAGAATCGGATCCTTGCTATCATTTATAAACCTGATGGCAACTCTGCAGGTTGGTCGACTGGCTGATTCCTTCTCACATGTGAGAGTGGTGAATAACTTGTCCACATTGTGACTGAGCAAGTGAGTTTACCTGTCAGCTGGTAATTGATTCACTTCCTACAGACCCCGCCCCCATGGACCTGACTTCATGGCGGCGTGGGTATCATTTTTTCTATTTAGTTTGGATAATCAGTTGAATTTGAATCCAAGCTGAGACGATTCCCAATTTTTCCCATCATCCATATATCTTTTTTAATCCTTCCCTGTTCTCGCCCGGAGTGTGGCCATCATAGTCTGAACAGCATCTGTTGTTCATAATTAACTTTCCTTGAACTGAGTCAGAGGGAATTTATGGGTGAACTGTACTATTGTGGGTCTGGAGTTATATGTTGGCAGGTCTCGTTAAGGACGGCAGAATTCCCTCTTGAAGGGACATGAATGAATGGGTTTTCCGGAAAGCAAAACTTTGGTAATTCTTCCTCTGAGCGGGTTTATATTCCAGATTTTATTCATCGAATCTAATTACGAGCAGCTGCCATGCTCCAGTCTCCAAGGGTTGCTAGCCCAAATATCGCCATTACATTTGCAGATGACACGAAGATTGGTAGAGGAGCAGAAAGCATAGGGGACTGTCAAAGAATGAAGGAGAATATAGATATACAGGAGAGTTGAGCGGAGAAGAGCCAAATGGAGTTGAATCCAGGCAAATGTGAGGTGTTGCATTTTGGGAAGTCCAATTCTAGAGCCACGTATACTGTAAACGGAAGAGCCTTGGGTAATGTTGATGAGCAGAGAGATCTGTGAGTTCAGGTCCTTTGTACCCTGAAGGTGGCTGCACAGGTGGATCGAGTGGTCAAGAAGGCATATGGCATGCTTGGTTTCACCGGACCGGGCATTCAGTATAAGAGCTGGCAGGTCATGCTAAAATTGTACAAGATTTTGGTTCAACCGCATTTAGAATGGTGTGTACAGTTCTGGTCGCCAAATTACCAAAACGACGTGGACGTTTAGGAAAGGGTGCAGAGAAGGTTTATGCGGATGTTGCCCGGTATGGAAATGCTAGCTCTGAAGAGAGGTTGAGTAGGTTAAGTTTGTTTTCATTAGAAACAAACGAGATTGAGGGTGACCCGATTGACATCGACAAAATCATGAAGGGTATAGCCAGGGTGGATAGGGATAAGCTTTTTCACAAGGTGAGGGATTCAATAATGAGAGATGACACATTCAAGGTCAAAGGTGAAAAGGTTAAGAGAGATAATCGTTGGAAGTATTTTACACCGAAGGTGGTAGGTGCCTGGATTGTGTTGCCAACTTGGGTAGTAGAAGCAATCACAGTAGATTCATTTCAGGTGCGCCTGGACAGATACATGAGTAGGTGGGGTGCAGAATGACACAGATGTTTAGTAATTGGGTGATAGATTATACAGAGGATTTGGATCAGCTCAGGCTCCGACGTCCAAAGTGTCTGTTCCTGCACATTAAATTTTATCTGCTCTTTGTTCTTCTTTGTTACTACTCTGCCAACTTCATGCTACATTGCTGCATCTCAGAGAATGACATTGTCAATTCTAATTATCACAGAGGGAATGAGAACATGGCATGTGGTTGTGTCGGAATGAAAGTGATGTATGCTGGATTGGGAGCAAGAGGCTGATGTGGAGACGATGTGATCAAAAACAGGTTTAACTGTCAAAGGAACAAAATAGCTCATTGTCAAGGAAAATTTCAAAGAATGCTTTCAATTAATCGACCTCTCGCTTAAGGGTCCAGCACGCTTCAGGTGAGCTACTCTGCAGTGCGTTTAATGCTGCTGTTGTATCTTAATAATCTAATAAACGGAGACAACTATGATCTTCCTCCCCGCCTTTGACCAGGAGCACTCCAAGCTTTGTCATTTCTTGCGCCTCTGTGCCGTCATAGAAGAAACACGTGCTCACCTTCAAACCAGTCAATCGATTTCGATATCGTGGTTGTGACATCAATTCTCATGCAGCAGCCTTTACCACATAGAGGAGAGATTATTGGAACATCAGGATCTGGAAAAGGATACAGGGAAGCACTGAGGAAAAGAAAATTTAGTGGGAAATACATTTTTCAGTGGACTTCTACATCATTTATTTCACTTGCACAATTAGCTCTATCTTGTCTATTGTGTGCAGTTCTGCAATTCACATGATAGCGCGGATATGATATCACTGGAAATGATGCAGCAGAGATTTACCAGAATATTGTTTATGTAGAAGAGTTTCAGTTATGAAGAGAAATTGGACAGACTGGAGGCGTTTTTCTTAGAGCAGAAGAGGTTGAGAGGAAACATGATTGAGATGTACAAAATAATCAGGAATACGGAATGCATAGATTGGAATAAAGGCTTCTTTTTGATGGTGAGATCGATCACGGGGGATGGGGAGGGTGGCATAGATTCAAGAATAGAAGAGGAAAGATTTGAATGAATGTGCAGACAATTGTTTTGAAACAGCCGTTAAACAAAACCTGGAACTCAGTGCATGCAAAGGTTGCAGAGGCAGAAATCCTCACAACTTACAGAAGTATTCAGATGTGAATTTGTGATGCCATGACATACAAGGCTTCGGGCCAAGTAATTCGAAAAAAGAGTTCGGATAGTTAAGCGAATGTTAATTTCCAGTATTAACAAACAGGCTTCTTTTTGCATGGAATTCCTGGGTAGTACCACCGCCTGTCACTGCGTGAGATCGGGTTCAATTCGCTTCCATGACATGCGCTTGCATATTGAGAGGGCTCAGTGAGTGGAACTGCGCCATTCAGCGTCAGAAACACGCCTTCGATTCAAGTCTTGTGTGACTGACTGTGTGGAATTTGCACACACCTGCTCTCTCTTTCTCTCCTGTGTGAGTTTCCTTTGGCTGCTCCGATTCCTTCCCACAGTGCAAAGGTGTCCAATTCAGGTAAATGGCAAACAAAATCTGAATGGACTGTAAGTGCTGTAAATAAGAGACAAAAGTCCGAATTGCAGCTCGGGGAAAACAGAATGACCATTTCGGGTCAACAGACCCTTCCTCGGAACTGTTTTGAATTCGCAATGCTAACTCTGATTTCTCTCCATTGATGCTGCCTGACTCGCGAAGCTTTTGGAGAAATTTCTATTTTTGTAGGTGGATCACAATTGCGGCTTTAGAAGATACAGTGGGGGAGTGTGAATCTCTTCCAGGGCACAGTGCAGTTTCAACTGGCCACATGGTTTCTGTCCGCACTGTGTCGAATTCCATTAACTCTGAATATATACGTTTTTCTCCTTTTTTCAGTCCTTGGTTTTCACATCTCTCCTGTCATGTGAATTGCAGAGCAGGACAATCGACGTTTCGGGCATAAGCCACCATAAAACCGTTCCCACCTGACGACTGGAAGATGAACGTCTCATATTCAGCCTTTGGACCCTGCAACCACACGGGATAAATGTGGATTTCAACGGCTTCCTCATTTCCTCTCCCCCAACATTATCACAGTCTGAAGCATCCAACTCAGCACCACCCTCCGGATTCATTCATCTCTCCCCCTCTAACTTATCACCTGCTCCCCGCCTCAATCCACCATTCGCTTTCCCAGCTACCTTACACCCAACCCCAAACCCCTCCCATTTACCTCTCAGTCCCCACCCACAAGACTTAATTCTGATGAAAGAATTATGCGAGAAACGTCGATTCTCCCGCTCCTCGGATGCTGCCTGACCTGCTGTACTTTTCCAGCACGACAGTATCGCCATGGCGAAGATAGACAAGCTCAGCTCAGGCTCTTTATCTGAGAGCGGAGAAGGCTGAGTGAGGAAGTGATTAAGGTGCACATTAAGGGGATCGGTATGTGTGATAGGAATAAACTTCTTATGGGAAGAGTTAACAACCAGGGATCTCCGTTAAACACACGGGAGAGAATGTTCAGACGAGATATAGGAAGAACGTTTACACTCTAAGAGTGTTGTTTGTTTGGAATTCACTGCTGGAACTTGTGGTAAAGCTATGAGTCATTAAAATATTGCAGGAGTATTTAGCCGAATATTTGAGAAGTTAGAGCACACATGGATAAAGACCAGGTACTGGAAAGTGGGGTGAAGATAAACAGATGTCGGTTCAAAAATTCGAACACTGTACAGAAAATACAGAGCATGAAAACATGGGAGGGGTAAAGGCATGGAAACTACTGGTGGTCTGTTACAAAGGGTCTGCGGAATGCTACACTCGTCAAAAGGTTACCGGGGCAGGATTGGGCCGCTGTGGCAGGATGGGATCAGAATAGTGGACTGCTCCTACACCAATTAGCAGAATCAGAGTGTGCTAAAAGTTTACCATGGCAGTCTGAGATAATAACAATTAGTTAAGTCAGACTCGCCTGCTAAATATCATCATGGCAGGCTGGGACAAGTCGTGACAATAACTACGAAGGACATGACTTTAAATAATTAATTGATAGTAGAGTCAGCCTGCTTGAGACGCTTGTAGCAGGCTATGACATTATATATCTGATCAGTGGTTAGTAGAGTCAGCTTGGGACAGGAAAACATTGTGATAGATGGGGTAGCTGAATATCTAATTATGACAAGTTAGTCTGGGATGGAAGATCATTGTAGCACAGGTGGCAGTAGAATACCTAATAGTGACTGTAGAATAATATTAAGTAGAATTAGGAAAGAAAACTTCGTGACAGAAGTGGAACGACAATGGGAACTAACACCATTGGTTTATTGCATAGCTGGAGTGGTGTCATTCTGACTGACAAAGTTGGGCATTCTGATAAGCTAACAAAACGTGATTAAAGAAAAGGTATGAAGTGATGGAGTTTAATTCAGATAAATGCCATCTGCTGCATTTTAACAAAGCAAATCTTAGCAGGATTTATACACTTAACGGTAATGTCCTAGGGAGTGTTGCTGAACAAAGAGACCATGGAGTGCAGATTCATAGCTTTTTTAAAGTGGAGTTGCAGGTACATAGGATAGTGAATAAGGCGTTTGGTATGCTTTCCTTTATTGGTCAGCGTAATGAGTACAGGAGTTAGGAGGTCATGTTGGGGCTGTACAGGACATTGGTTAGGCCACTGTTGGAATATTGCGTGCAATTCTGGTCTCATTCCTCTCGGAAAGATGTTGTGAAACTTGACAGGTTTCAGGAAAGATTTACAAGAATGTTGCCAGAGTTGGAGGATTTGAGCTATAGGGAGAGGCAGAACAGGCTGGGGCTGTTTTCCCTGAAGCTTCGAAGGCTGATGGGTGACCTTATAGGGGTTTACAAAATTATGAGGAGCATGGATAGGGTAAATATACGAAGTCGTTTCCCTGGGGTCGGGGAGTCCTGGACTAGAGGGCGTAGGTTTAGGGTGAGGGGAAATATGTAAAAGAGACCTAAGGGGCAACTTTTTCACGCAGACGATGGTACGTATATAGAATGAGCTGCCAGTGGATGTGGTGGAGGCTGGTACAATTGCAAAATTTAAGAGACATTTGGATGGGTATATGAATAGGAAGGCTATGGAGGGATATGGTCCGGGTGCTGGCAGGTGGGACTAGATTGAGTTGACAGAAGGGTCTGTTTCTATGCTGTGCATCTCAATGACTCTATGACTTTATGCCATGGACGCTGAGGTTCGGGGGCATTCAAGAATATGCTTTCTGAATGTCACGGTTTTTGTTTGCAAATAAAAGATCTACTTCTTGAAACACTCTCTGCATCTCCTGATGTTTGTCGACATTTTTCCCACGACAACCGCAACTTTGGGTGCAGTAAAATTGTGGCGAGCGCAGCTCTGTGGCGCAATGAAAAACGTATTAGATTTCTACAACTTTGCTGTTCAATGATTGTGGGTTTGAACCGCGCCAGAATTGGACTTTAGTTCAATTTTCACCCGAATCATTGATTCATCCCCAATTCCTGTCGCCTGGAGTTTTTGTCCCTGCTACTGACCAGAGGAAATTCCTTACATTCTTAGTTGTAAGTTTTTACGGAATCACATCGTTTGAAACATGATCAGACCAGAATCTGATGCTCACCCACAAAACCTGCAAATTTTGTTCAGAAACTCACTGTCTGTAAACACATTTCCCTCCCAAAGTTGCACAGAAATTTTCGATTACTGAAATGTCTTTATCTCGTTGTATGACAGGTTGTTGTGGATGCGATGGTGAAAGACATTGACATGTTTTGTCAGCCATGATGATATCAAACGGCGGGTAGGACACATGTTTGGAATAGCCTCCTCCTGTTCCTCTCTTTCTGTGCTGTTTCTTAGAGAGGGTTTTCAACAATAACCTGATGAGGGCAATGTGAATCGACACTACGGAATATCAAAGTCCTCCCCTTTACACCACCACTCTCACAGCCAGAGTGGACAGCTCCTATTGCAGCTTTAGTTCAGATAGTGAAGGATTCTCTCAGGCTCCCTGTCAGACTGCAAGCTCCTTCACACAGGTTTCCAACTGGATACATGGAGCAAGCAAAAGTGTGCATATTGGGATTCACGGACATATTTTCACTCAGCTGGGGTCCAGTTCTCGTCACATGAATTTTTGACATGCTGAGTCTTTCTGTGCATTCTTCCTACTTTACAATTTAAACTGTAATTGAGTTTATTTTTGCATAACATTCTTACATATTTAATATTCATGGGAACTGTGCAACG
>NW_025211747.1:15750-20188 GCF_004010195.1 Chiloscyllium plagiosum
TCCATACTGTAGGGAATCTAATCATCACAGCAGAAGTAGAGCAGTTGAGTTAAATTTCTCCAGGTAAGTGTAGGTCAGGTGATCGATTCGCTGTCTGCGGCTCCAGGCGCGCAATTGGTCAGCGTCTCCTACTTAAAGGTGCGTAAAATGCCAAAGTTGCAAGTCCAATGCTAATCTAAAGATGCTGTTACTGACATTGACTCGGGATTATTGAAGCATTACACTGAAACGCAGTTGAAATAAAATGTTGAGTAAAGTAGCATTTATTTGAAAACTCCAGTTTCTGACGTGAGGAAATAATTTGTATTTAGGAAACATGCCAATAATTAAACGGAAATCTGCAAATATTCCCCAGGTGAATATCCATATCTGGATAGAGAAACAGAGGTTAAGTTTCAGCTTGATGACCTTCCTCAAATCGCTGTCCCAGCAAAGGATTACATCCTGGGAAAGGCTGTTTAACTCGTTTCATATCATTCCATTTCCTGCGATCTGCACCACTCAATAAACCAATCAAAAGTATTAGATTTATCACCTTGTGGAGTTTGAATGTTGTCAGTAAACCTGGTAAAGGATCTGCACAAGTAGTTTTGCTGTTGGGAGGAACAGGGTGTCAAACTGGAATAAGGTTGAGTCTTGACGCAGGACTTTCCAAGCGGAGATCAAAGAGTATTAAATGGACTCACTCCCCTGTCGATTGTTTGTGACCACATGTTCTAGGAAACAGATGGCAATCATAATGATGTTTTACGTCGACAGGCCAAATCTTGCTCACTAGAGGCACCACAGTATTACAGATCAGGTGAGCGGGGGAGATGATGTTTTTTTCTGGAAACCTGAGACAGTGAGAGAATTAATCCACGCTGTTTGTCTCACTTTTCTCATAAAACAGTTAGTCAGTGGACTGAGCTAACCGACTTCCATTCAATGCAGAGTTAAACCAAACAGCTCAGTGCATTTACATTATGTAATATGACATGTAGAAGGAGCGCTGCACCTTCCAACACCACCAGCTCTTCTGAGACATAACATTTTCAGTTGCAGATTTATGCAAATTATTTCCTATGAATGTAAACCAATTTGAGAGTGTTTCCCTTTTGCATCCCCATTCAGGCAGGCCAAAATCCCTGTCGCTGTTAAATTCATTCCTTGTGTGCCTGCACGCGCTTTTTAAATATTCAGGAATCAGCTCCTAAAGTGTTTTTATATCTGAAAATTCATCTCCGAATTCAATAACTCTCAAAATAAAAAATGTCTACTCCAAACTTCTTTATCGTGCCCTGTTGGGTTTGAAGCTCTAACCTCTGGTTTCCACTCGCCGAAACGAGGGAATTTCACTTGTATTTACTCTTAACAACTTCACATCAACTGGACAACCTCTCTTCGAACATAACTAAGTATTTCCCACCATCTCTCCCACCATCACATTAAACCTCTTCTTTGCTTTTCTAGTGGCTTTATCTCCCAGTAAACCTCATTTCCATTGCTTCTACCGACATGGTATCAAGTGAACTCTGACCATGTCATTCCTAACGTCTTTATCTTCCAGTAAACGCCACCAGTGTCATTCATTATGTCTTTACATCGCAGTAAATTTCGACATGAGAAAGGATGCTGGGTCCAATTCAATGCATGAAAGCTCACCACTGAGCTATGCAAACTTATTACTGACATAGGAAAGGTGGAAGCAATTGCAGTTACAGCGGAATCGATCAGCTGAAACAGCATCGTGTCAAATCCCAGTCACATACATGACTGTTGTTCTTATAGTTATTTTTTTCTCCACGTGTGCATAGGTAACACAGTGAGGGATCAATTACAATTGCCAGACATACATAAGGGGGCGAATAAAATGCTGAAATTGTGAGATCAGCGCAGTTTTTATTGATATCCGCCATTCACTGTTCGATTCTCAGACTCAGGAATTAGACAGAGAGCGATTTTCAGCGAAATATGAGCAGGAAAGCTTACCCCATGATGTAGCACCAGTTTGTGTGGTTACTCTGTTGTTTACCTCATTTGTGTGTTTTGGCTCATTGAGAATTTTGAAGTTGTCCCCTCTGTACAAAAGTTTTGTGCTTTTGCACCATTATACAAAAGATGCAGTACAATAACACCCAACGCTGATTCAGTCTACTAGTACATGTATTGACACTTAGAAATAGCACTATGCCCTCTCCTCGAGTCTGGAAAATAATTTGCAACATTCCCGCTCTTATGGCTCATTTCATTCATCGACTTCTCTTCTTCACGGAATCCGATTCAGCAGATCTTGTCACTGCGTCATTTCTTTGTGTGTGTTCAGCTCATGTGAGCAGAATATCACAGTGGGAGTGCCCTGGGCCCAAAACACAGAAGCCAGACCAAACTCGTGGAACCGTACTCTGGTTTTGATCATGTCATGAACACCAGGAGGAAATATCTAAGCTCTTCAAAACTTACTAACCTGTTTTTCAGAAGAGACAGCTCTACCAATAGAGGCAGCTCAGTTCGCGGGGATGGGATAAACAGCACCATCCCGCGTGGGGAAATGCTGCAGTGTGTCCTGCGGATCAGACACAGTGCACTTTATCATTCAGATCATACCAGAGTGAGAGCGCTAGAGAAGGCCAATTGGTCATTCGTACCTGTGTCAGCTCAGGAGTTACAAAAGATGGGTTAAAGCGGAAACACTGGTGATTGGATCAGTTTCAAGTGGTTACATGATGTAGGAAGCAGAAAAAGATACACTGTGAAGCAATTGAGATCTGAATACAGGAGCAGCAAATAGGTTGAACAAGGCAGAGGAGATCTTTGAAGTATTGAATTCTGGTTGATGGGCCGATCATGCTCTCACGAGGCGACGCTGCTATAGAAGATAGTATGTCAGTGTATCTCGGAATTGTGATGTCGCAGGCAAATATCGCCGTAACACTGCAGGAAATTCCCTTTTCCAATGTGACGACAGTCTGTATGTAAAATACCTTAAATATTGAACCCTTTCTCATAAATAATTCCAGTCCATCTCATTGTGTTTTATTGTCTACTTTCCACTTTACCTGTCATTCTGCCTGCACTGAAGTTGATTTGCTCCTTTTGCATGACTTTTAAAGTCTGGGTGACGTGATGCAGTTGTACTCACCCATCTCCTGACAGAATTTTCCACTTCTCTTCAGCCCATGCTAACTTCACGATCTGATACCATTCCATTGCTTAGGTGTTAAGGTCTCGTGTCAGATCCAGCTTGCCCTCACCCAAAATAAACGCAAAACATAATGACACTCTGATCACTGCAATCCAGGGGCATCTTCAGTCCGAGGTCTGAGAGATAAATGGGAGGGTTGTGGGATTGTGGGGAGGTTGCTGGGAAAGCGATAGTTGAATGAAGGTGAGGGAGAAGATGATAGGTCAGCAGGAGCAGTGATGAAATGGGTCCAGAGGGCGGTGCCAATTTGGAGGCTTGGGACTTGGGGAAGGGAAATGAGGAAACTGTTCAAATCCACACTAATCCTTTGAGGTGACAAAGTTCCAAGACTGAATATATGGCGTTCCTCCTCCAGGTATTGGGTGGTTATGGTTTGGCAGTGAAGGAGGCCCAGAACGTGTACGTCTTTGACGGAGTAGGAGGGGGAGTTGAATTGTTTAGTCACGGGGTGGTGAAGTTGGTGGGTGCGGGTGTCCCAGAGATGTTCTCTGAAATGATCTGCAAGAAGGTGTCCTGTCTCCCTGATGTAGCGGAGTCCACAATGGGTGCAACGGATGCAGTAGATGACATTGGAAGCCGTACAGGTGAATTTCTAACGGATGTGGAAGGATCCCTTCGGACCATAGACGGAGATGAGTGGAGTAGTGTGGGCGCTGGTTTTAGCCTACCTGCGGTGGCTGGGAAAAATGCCAGTCGTGGGATGTGGGCTAATTGGGATTGTAGACGTGACGAAGGGTTCGAGAGGGAATGGTCTTTTTTGGAATGCTGATGGGGTGGGGAGGCAAATATATATCTCATGGTAGGGTCTGTTTGGAGATGGCAGAACTGGTGGAGTATGATGTGTTTTATGCGGAGATTGGTGAGGTGAAAGTTGAGGACCATGCGGTTCTGTCCTTGTTGCCGAGCGGTGGGGTTCAAGGGTAGTGGTGTGTGAAGTGGAGGAGATGCACTGGAGAACATCGTCAACCACGTGGGAAGGGAAGTTGCGATTATGGAAGAAGGAGACCAATTCGGACGTTTTGAGGTAGAATTGGTCATCCTGGGAAAAGATTAGATTAGATTACATTACAGTGTGTAAAAAGGCCCTTCGGCCCAACAAGTCCACACCGACCCGCCGAAGCGCAACTCACCAATACCCCTGCATTTAACCCTTACCTAACACTATGGGCAATTTAGCATGGCCAATTCACCTGACCTGCACATCTTTGGACTGTGGGCGGAAACCGGAGCACCCGGAGGAAACCCACGCAGACA
>NW_025211747.1:21452-23663 GCF_004010195.1 Chiloscyllium plagiosum
TGATGAAGGCCTTATGTCTGAAACGTCGATTCTCCTGGTCCTCGGATGCTGCCTGACCTGCTGTGCTTTTCCAGCATCACACTGTCGACTATTCAGTATTCTGGTATCATTTCACACTACCAGGTCCGTTCTGTTTGCCTCCAGAAAGCACTGTTTTCATAACCTGCTGCAACATCTGCCAGTCTCAAACAAAAACAGAAATTGTTGTAAAACCTTAGCAGAGCTGGCAGCATCTGCGCAAACTATTCATGGTGAACGTTTCACATCCACTGGGTCCGTCCCTCCACAGATGCCTCCAGACTTTCTGAACTTTTCCTGCAACCTCTGTTTGATTTTGATTTTCAACATTGGCAGTTCTTTCGTTTTTTTTCATATTTTCTACCAATATGATTTGGCTAAAGATTATGTTAAATGTTTAGAACATGAGTGCGATAGAACGGCCAGTTTCCACCAGCCCGCTACTGCTACTTGGTTCACGTGACCAATGCCTTTCTACTTGGTTACCGCGCCCTAGAGCAGCTCTGCATATAAATTGACAAAATTATGGTATTTTCTTGGATTGGTAATCAGGAGCGAGATTGTTTGAATTGTTGAAAAAGTAAGATAAACAGAGAAAATACAGGATATTACATGGGGAATCGGAAGGGAAAGAGAGAACAGTGAATGATAGTGTTCTGACAAAATTTAAATGTCATTGCTCAAGATTCAGAAAATGCTATCATTCACAAACATAGCACAATGTGGAATGTAACCTTTGGTACAAGCAATGCAGGCAGATTACAAATCTTAGTCTGAAAGTCTTGCTGCAACTGTTTTAGTCTTAATGAACGCACACATGTGTTTCAGTGCTGTCATGTTCTCCTAAACTGGAGAAGGAAATCCTTGCCTTCGAGGATACATGGGCAACGTTCACTGATTCATCACAGTAATGACAGAACTGTCCTCTGGAAGCATATGAGTACAATTATTCAATGCTCCATGGAGTTTCTAATAAGAGGTGAAGGGAATGTCTCCATTCACAAATTAATCATTCAGTAGAACTCAATACAAGGACACATGAAGTGATGAACAAAGTGGGCAAGAACATGGAAATAAGATACACAATAGCTACGATAATTACTATGTGTAAAATGTTGAATTCAGAACCACGGTGGACTTTAGTCATGATGTTTACTGTTCAGAACCAGCCTGCACTGGAATAAGTATAGCCCTACTATGATGTATTTGAACTTCAGTTACCTTTAGAAATAACTGACACTCACTCAGGTCATGGGGATTTAGAGAAATCATATTTAAAAAGCAAAGAGTTCATCGCGTAACTGTGAAATCTTTAGGTCACCCTCAGTGGGAGCATTGTGTGTAATCCTTGACCTCGTTCTCCACCAAAGACATGTGAAGAATTTAGAAAGGACACAGACGCTGCTTCCTGGATAGCAAGATATTAGGAATCCCAGGGATGGGGTTTACTGAGACATAAAAGCATCATAAAGGATATAAATGGTTTCGTCGACATGATAGAGAGAATGAAGGAGTTTATTCACGAGATGTGGAAATGCTAGACCAGAAACACGCAAGTTTAAACGGAAACAAAAGAGATTTTCACATAATGTGAGGTTTGAAGTGACTAAATCGTGGAAGTTCCCTCTTTCGAGTGAATCAACAACTTAAGTTAGAGCTTCAAAACCACTAGTGAATAATAAAGAAAAATTTGGATGAGAGTTTCTTCCACTCAATAAAGTTATTGAAATCCTAAATGACTTTCCGGAACTAAAACGTAGATTTCTGAATTCATAGTGTTTCAAAAGACGCACGAACTAACATACAAGGAGGGAATTTACCATTGAAAGAAAGGAAAAGTGTGGATGTGGATTAATTTCGAATTTGGCTTTTATTCAGACACAAACGCATTTCGCGAACACGCACAGTTGGATAAGATTGAGTATAAAACGTTCATGGATTTGAAAGATGTAGCGCATTTTACAAGGTGAAGCATTGAAAATGGAGATGATGTCCTAAAATAACTGGACAGAAGTTATATCCAAATGAGTAGCAGTTGAATCGTCACTTGGTGACGCAATACCTACTTTAAAGATTTGACCACATTCACAGGATGTTAGGTGTATTTCATGTTTTCTTATCTCCACCAAAAAGTAGACTCTGTCTTTGTTTGTATTTTCCAACCTCTGTACTTTTCAGCAGCACACAATTTCA
>NW_025211747.1:24497-24750 GCF_004010195.1 Chiloscyllium plagiosum
AGCACTGTACTCATTTTCCTTCTGACACTTGCTCACTGTGTTGCTGTGATCATACAGTGACTTGGTGTCGCAAGGCCCAGGAAAATGGTACAGATCAAGGTTTTTTCATTGTTGAATTCAACTGTCAGTTCAGCCTTATTTAGGATTTTGAAATTGTCCGTCCTGTACACAGGTGCGTGTCAAAAATATCTGAGCGGAAGTAAGGTGTTCCGAATAATAACATTGAGCACTATGCCCTCTCCTCCAGTCTGGA
>NW_025211748.1:0-2282 GCF_004010195.1 Chiloscyllium plagiosum
GTGAAGTCTTGTTCCAATTACACAGGAGCTTGCTTAGACAGCACCTGGAGTTATGTGTGCAGTTTTGGTCTCCTTACCTCAGGAAGGATGCTATTACCATACAGGAAACACAATAAGAGGTTTACCAGACTTGTTCCCTGGATGCTGGCACTGTCCTATGAGGAGGTAACCTGCACCAGTAATCTCTACAGTTTTGAAGAATGGGACATGCTCTCATTGCAACCTACAGAATACTGACAGGGTAAATGCAGGTTAGATGTTTCTTTCCCCTGAGTTAGGAGTCTAGAACCCAGGAGACACTGTTTAAAAATAATGGGCAATGCCTATTAGGATGGAGATGAGAAGAGTTTAGTTTACTATTGATTCCTGATGAAGGGCTTTTGCCCGAAACGTCGATTCTCCTGCTCCAGGGATGCTGCCTGACCTGCTGTGCTTTTCCAGCACCACTCTGATCTAGACTCCAACCTGCAGCTTCCGCACTAACCACTTCTGCCTAGTTAGTGACGGTCTTTTCGAGGTGTCCTGGAGATTAACCCACAGTGGCTGGATATTGTAGCTGAGGTCATGCTGGATGGGAAGTTGACAGTCACTTGGAGACACAGCCCT
The DNA here is from genome assembly GCF_004010195.1 of Chiloscyllium plagiosum. NCBI lineage: Eukaryota > Metazoa > Chordata > Chondrichthyes > Orectolobiformes > Hemiscylliidae > Chiloscyllium > Chiloscyllium plagiosum. The sequence goes on from NW_025211748.1 coordinate 607, forward strand.
GGCTGCTTCCTCCCTCCCCTCTCTCTTTCTCTCTCTGTGTGGCTGATGGAGGGGAGGGGGGGGGGGGTGGCAGGCAGTGTGGGGGGCTGCTCTCCCTCCCCTCTCTGGCTGATGGAAGGCTGTGTAGCCGGACTGGGGACAGTCAGTCAGTGCCTGTCAGTCGAGGAGAGAGTGATCCTGGAGAGATCCGACAAGGGGACAGGGAAGCAGCAGATTCCAGCAGTGCCTTTGTCTGGGAGGCTGTGAGCAGGTGAACATTGAGCTCCTGTGCACCACTCCTTCCTCATCGATGGGAGTCACCGAGTTCCCGGACAACAGGGCAAAAGCGACCCTCACGTAAGTACAGGAGCTGGGGGTGGGGGGAGGCTTTAAAACAGACTCCGCTTTGTATTAGATCAGATCCATATTCACAGGGAAATAGCCGGCAGGAAATGATCGCTGCTATCCATGAGCAGGGCACCTAAAGTGTGAATGAACTTCAAACGGTACCCTCCGCCCGGAGTGACTGTTGTCAACACTTCCCTCCGTCAAACTTGCATTCTTGTAGCGCCTCCAACTCAGGAAAGCAGCCCCCGAGGCGTTGGACAGCAGCCTCAGCGAGCAGAGTGTTGCTCGGGCGCCTCCAGGAGGAGACGGGTCCAGGTGAGGGAGGCTGACACAGGAGAGGGTCCGCAGGGAAGTCCTGAGCTCGGGAAGCTGCCAGGCAAAGGCAAGGCTCCCTCCTCGGCCAGTGATGAAGATGGCGGGTGTGCCAGCCTGAGGAGGAGGGGAAGCGCCTGGAGGTTGGTCAGGGCTGCAGCAGGTGACTGTTACAGAGAGAGAGAGCTGGCCGGGAGGGAACATGTCTACAGGACTGGATTGCTCAATATTTAGTCATTATACCATCAACCAGAGACACAGTGACATTACTCCCTTTAACCAGAGACACATTGACACTGTTCCCCATTAACCACAGGCACAGTGACATTGTTCCCCTTTAACAAGAGACACAGTGATATTGTTCCCCTTTAACCAGAGGCACAGTGACATTGTTCCCCTTTAACCAGAGACACAGTGACGTTGTCCCCTTTAACCAGAGGCACAGTGACGTTGTCCCCTTTAACCAGAGACACAGTGACATTGTTCCCCTTTAACCAGAGACACAGTGATATTGTTCCCATTTAACCAGAGGCACAGTGACATTGCTCCCTTTATCCCGACGCACAGTGGCATTGTTCCCCTTTAACCAGAGGCACAGTGACGTTGTCCCCTTTAACCAGAGACAGAGTGACATTGTTCCCCTTTAACCAGAGACACAGTGACATTGTTCCCCTTTAAACAGAGACACAGTGATATTGTTACCCTTTAACCAGAGGCACAGTCATATCGCTCCCTATGACCAGACACACAGTGACATTGTTCCCCTTTAACCAGAGGCACAGTGACATTGTTCCCCTTTAACCAGAGACACAGTGATATTGTTCCCATTTAACCAGAGGCACAGTGACGTTGTCCTCTTTAACCAGAGACAGAGTGACATTGTTCCCCTTTAACCAGAGACACAGTGACATTGTTCCCCTTTAAACAGAGACACTGTGATATTGTTCCCCTTTAACCAGAGGCACCGTGACATTGTTCCCCTTTAACCAGAGGCACCGTGACATTGTTCCCCTTTAACCAGAGACACAGTGACATTG
>NW_025211748.1:4905-9087 GCF_004010195.1 Chiloscyllium plagiosum
GTCATTGGGGACATTTAAGAGACTGCTGGACATGCATATGGTCACAGAAATTTGAGGGTGCATACTTGAGGATCAATGGTCGGCACAACATCGTGGGCTGAAGGGCCTGTTCTGTGATGTACTGTTATATGTTCTATTTTCAAAGTCCTTGCACTTAATAATCACTTGTCTTGGGTGTGGAAATGAGATCCAGCATTTCAATGCTACATACTGTGAGTTGTGCACTGTTTTCATCACATTGTTATAAAAATGAACTGAATAAAGGAGGGGTGTTGTATTTATTGGACAAACTAAAAGTTGGTATTACGAAAGGTTTTCGGACCTTCATAATAAGACTTTGCTGTTAATGTTTAGAACAATGATGCAAACATTTACACAGAGATTTCCAGCTCAAATCACACACAAGGATGTTGGACTGGGTTGATGCCGGCCATCAATGGAGTTGCACAATTCGTTTGGATACTGATATTGTGGGGATAACATACAATGGATATGGTTTATGAGGGATTCAATGTAAGATGCTTTGTGCTGCTGGAATCCTTTACCTTTATAACGCATTCATTCAGGATTGGGTTCAAGGTACAGAATTACAGAGTTGAGGTGGCATCACCAGAAGGGATATACTTGCAAGAAATGGTTATTTACAGGTCATTGTTACAAATTTTGAACTCATCTGGACCAGCGCCATGTGCTAGGCCATTGATAGTCTGCCCCACACACATCTCCCTGTTGTTCAGGCATGTCTTTAACCAGTCTATTCTGATGGATTGTGTGAATAACTGTCCAGCTCAAGTTATGAAGCTCTCTGAACAGATTTTGGAAATGACCAGTGTTTTGGAGGTCGTGGTGAGGGCCAGTAAAACTGTGTCTGAATGTAGATTTTTTCTCAATGTCATTTCTAACAGCTTTGCTGCCTGCAAGATGGTGTGTTCACTGAAGTGAACATGAATTTGTTGTTTACTACAATCACTGAACTTTAATAGTTAGGTGTGCGCTCTGGAAAATCAATTATTGCTCACTTCAATTGCTTTCAACTAAAAAAAAATGATGTTTGGTTTATTTTAAAATATGTAAGAAATACAGTGATATTAACTCTTCATTATATAGAATGTTAAAGTGACCTATTGTATATTTTCCATAAACGAATCAAGAAACAATCAGATATTGTCTGGAAAGCAAGATTATGTGAACAAGACTATGTCCCAGGCAACATCAGCATCCTCTCTGGCAGTTTCTGTCCCACTGAAAGGACACAGCCAGGCAGAAGATGGCAGCTCCTTCGCATATAACCAATATAGGGCGTCATTGTGGTTCTCTGTTAGCACTGCTGCCTCACAGCACCAGTGACCCAGGTTTGATTCCAGCCTTGGGCAACTGCCTGTGTGGAATTTGCACATTCTCCCCGTGTCTGCGTGGGTTTCCTCCCACAGTCCGAAGAAATGCAGCTCAGGTGAATTGGCCATGGTCGTGCGTTGCTCTTCGGTGGGTTGGTGTGGACTGGTTAGGCTGAAGAGTCAGTTCCAACACTGTCGGGAATCTAATATAATGATAGTTCTCAGCATTGATGCTAGATCCTGTGGTGGCGGCAGGTTGTGGGGAACCAATAAAAGGGAAACCTAAAATTGACCACATCATCACCGATCTGCCTACTGCAGATACACCCCTCCATTTCATATATCGGTAACAATATTCTCTGTACAGTCCTTATAGGGAGCAAGGGCTAACTTCACATTTTGCAGACCCACCTCACCATGACATTTAATGAACGGTACAGAATTTGAACAGTTTAAGCAACCACTCACGATGCATCCATGAGGTACAATGGCCCATCGGCAGGAGCAGAATCATAATCTGTACAATGCATTCAGTCCGCAACTTCCTGGACCGACATAACTCCTACTGTACAGCAACAATCACGAACCGACATACCTCCCACTATCCATTAACCATCACGGCCTGAAATACCTCCCATTGTACAGTAACCATCACACCCCGACATACCACCCACGGTACAGTAACCATCACAAACCGATATACCTCCCACTGTACAGTAACCATCACAGCCCGATATACTTCCCACTGTACAGTAACCGTCACTGCCCGACATACCTCCCAGTGTACAGTAACTACCACGACCCGACATACCTCCCAGTGTACAGTAACCGTCACGTTCCGACATAACTCCCACTGTACAGTAACCATCACAGCCCGACATCCCTCCCACTGTACAGTAACCATCATGTCCCGACATACCTCCCACTGTACAGTAACCATCACGACCCGGCATACCTCCCACTGTATTGTAACCATCACGGTCCGGCATACCTCCCACTGTACAGTAACCGTCACGGACCGACATAACTCCCACTGTACAGCAACCGTCATGGCCCGACATAACTCCCACTGTACAGAAACCATCAAGGACCGACAAATCTCCCACTGTACAGTAACCATCACTGACCGACAAACCTCCCACTGTACAATAACAATCACACCCTGACACACCTCCCAATGTACAGTAACCATCACGGCCCGACATACCTCCCACTGTACCGTAACCATCATGGCCGGACATACCTCCTACTGTACAGTAACCATCACGGCCCGATATACCTCCCACTGCACAGTAACCATCACGGCCCGACATCCGTCCCACTGTACAGAAGGCATCACTACCCGACATACCTCCTGCTGTACAGTAACCATCACAGCCCGACATCTCTCCCACTGTATCGTAACCGTCACGGTCCGACATAACTCCCGCTGTACAGTAACCATCACAGCCCGACATCTCTCCCACTGTATAGTAACCGTCATGGCCCGACATATCTCCCACGGTACAGTAACCATCACGGCCCGACATACCTCCCTCTGTACAGTAACCATCACGATCCGACATACCACCCACTGTGCAGTAACAATCACGGACCGATATACCTCCCACTGTGCAGTAACCGTCACGGCCCGACATACCTCCCAGTGTACAGTAACTATCACGACCCGACATACCTCCCAGTGTACAGTAACCGTCACGTTCCAACATAACTCCCACTGTACAGTAACCATCACAACCCGACATCCCTCCCACTGTACAGTAACCGTCACGGTCCGACATACATCCCACTGTACAGTAACCATCACAGCACGACATACCTCCAACTGTACAGTAATCGTCACGGTCCGACACACCTCCCACTGTACAGTAACCATCACGGTCCGACATGCCACCCACTGTACAGTAACCATCACAGCCCGACATACTTCCCACTGAACAGTAACCGTCACGGTACGACATAACTCCCACTGTACAGTAACCATCACAGCCTGACATCTCTCCCACTGTACAGTAACCGTCACGATCCGGCATACCTCCCACTGTATTGTAACCATCACGGTCCGGCATACCTCCCACTGTACAGTAACCGTCACGACCCGACACACCTCCCACTGTACAGTAACCATCACGGTCCGACATAACTCCCACTGTACAGAAACCATCGCTGACCGACAAACCTCCCACTGTACAATAACAATCACACCCTGACACACCTCCCAATGTACAGTAACCATCACGGCCCGACAGACCTCCCACTGTACAGTAACCATCGCGGCCGGACATACCTCCTACTGTACAGTAACCATCAAGGCCCGATATACCTCCCACTGCACAGTAGCCATCACTACCCGACATACCTCCCACTGTACAGTAACCATCACGGGCCGGCATTTCTCCCACTGTACAGTAACCATCAATTTTCCGACGTTCCTCCCACTTTACAGTAACCATCACACCCAGACATACATCCCACAGCAAAGTAACCTTTACGGCCGGACAAATGTTCAAATATACAGCAACCATCACGTTCCAACAGACCTCCCACTGTACAGTATACATCACGGCCCGACATACCTCCCAGTGTACAGCAACCATCACGGCCCGACATACCTCCCACTGTACTGTAACCGTCACGGTCCAACATACCTCCCAAAGTACAGTAACCATCACGGCCCGGCACACCTCCCACTGTACAATAACCATCATGGCCCAACATACCTCCCTCTGTACAGTAACCATCACGGCCCAAAATACCTCCCACTGTACAATCACAATCACACCCTGACACACCTCCCACTGTACAGTAACCATCACGGACCGACATACCTCCCACTGTACAATAACAA
>NW_025211748.1:10946-16013 GCF_004010195.1 Chiloscyllium plagiosum
CCGACATACCTCCCAGTGTACAGTAAACATCATGGCCTGACATACGTCCCACTGTACTGTAAACCATCACGTCCCGACATACCTCACACTGTACAGTAACCATCATGGCCGGACATACATCCCACTGTACAGCAAACATCACCGTCCAACCTACCTCCCATTGTACAGTAACCAACACGTCCCGACATACATCCCACTGTACAGTAACCGTCACGGTCTGACATACCTCCCACTGTCCAGTAACCATCACGGTCCGACATACCTCCCACTGTACAGTAACCATCACAGCCCGACACACTTCCCACTGAACATTAACCGTCACGGTACGACATAACTCCCACTGTACAGTAACCATCACAGCCTGACATCTCTCCCACTGTACAGTAACCGTCACGATCCGGCATAGCTCCCACAGTAGAGTAACCATCACATCCCGACATACCTCCCACTGTGCAGTAACCATCACGACCCGACATACCTCACACTGTATTGTAACCATCACGGTCCGGCATACCTCCCACTGTACAGTAACCGTCACGGCCCGACATACCTCCCACTGTACAGTAACCGTCACGGCCCGGCATAACTCCCACTGTACAGAAACCATCACGGACCGACAAATCTCCCACTGTACAGTAACCATCACGGCCCGACATCCCTCCCACTGTACAGTAGCCATCACGGCCCGACATACCTCCCAATGTACAGTAACCATCAGGGGCCGGCATACCTCCCACTGTACAGTAACCATCATTTTCCGACGTACCTCCCACTTTACAGTAACCATCACACCCCGACATACCTCCCACAGCAAAGTAACCTTTATGGCCGGACAAACCTTCCGCTGTATCTCAACCATCACGTTCCAACAGACCTCCCACTGTACAGCATACATCACGGCCTGACATACCTCCTACTGTACAGTAACCAACACGGCCCGACATACCTCCCAGTGTACAGCAACCATCACGGCCCGACATACCTCCCACTGTACAGTAACCGTCACGGTCCAACATACCTTCCAATGTACAGTAACCATCACGGCCCGGCACACCTCCCACTGTACAATAACCATCACGGCCCAACATACCTCCCTCTGTACAGTAACCATCACGGCCCAACATACTTCCCAATGTACAATAACAATTACACCCTGACACACCTCCCACTGTACAGTAACCATCACGGCCCGACATACCTCCCACTGTGCAGTAACCATCATTTGCCGACATACCTCCCACTGTACAGTCACCATCATTTGCCGACATACCTCCCACTGTACACTAACTATCACGGCCCGACATTCCTCCCACTGTACAGTAACCGTCACGGCCGGACATCCCTCTCACTGTACAGTAACCGTCATGATCCGACATACCTCCCAGTGTACAGTAAACATCATGGCCTGACATTCGTCCCACTGTACGGTAACCATCACGTCCCGACATACCTCCCACTGTACAGTAACCATCACGGCCCGATATACCTCCCACTGTCCAGAAACCATCACGGCCCGACATCCCTCCCACTGTACAGTAACCATCACTGCCCGACATAAAACCCACTCTACAGTAACCATCATTTTCCGACATACCTCCCACTGTACAGTAACCGTCACGAGATGGTTACTATACAGTGGGAGGTGTGTCAGGGTGTGATTGTTATTGTACAGTGGGAGATATGTTGGGGCGTGTTGGTTACAGTACAGTGGGATGTGTGCCGGGCCGTGACGGTTGCTGTACAGTGGGAGGTATTCCGGACTGTGACGGTTTCAGTACAGTGTGAGGTAGGTCGGGTCGTGATGGTTACTGTACAGTGGGACGTATGTCGGGCCGTGATGGTTACTGTACAGCGGGAGGTATGTCGGGCTGTGATGGTTACTGTACAGTGGGAAGTATGTCAGGCCGTGACGGTGACTGTACAGTGGGAGGTATGTCGGATCGTGACGGGTACTCTACAGTAGGAGGTATGTCGGGCAGTAATGGTTACTGTACAGTGAGAGTGGTGTCGGGCCGTGATGGTTACTGTACAGTGGGAGGTATGTTGGACGTGACAGTTGCAGTACAGTGGGAGGTATGTCGGGCCGGGATGGTTACTTTACAGTGGGAGGTATGTCAGAAAATGATGATTATTGTACAGTGGGAGATATGTCGGGCCGTGATTGTCACTGTACAGTGGGAGGTACGCCGGTCCGTGACGGTTACTGTACAGTGGGAGGTATGTCGGGCCGTGATGCTTACTGTACAGTGGGAGGTATATCGGGCCGTGATGGCTACTGTACAGCGGGAAGTATGTCGGCCAAAAATGGTAACTGTCCAGTGGGAGGTTTGTCGGTCCGTGATGTCGGCAAATAATGGTTACTGTGCAGTGGGAGGTGTGTCAGGGTATGATTGTTATTGTATAGTGGGAGTTATGTTGGGCCGTGATGGTTACTGTACATTGGGAGTTGTGACGTGTGGTGACGGTTACTGTACAGCGGGAGTTATGCCGGGCCGTGATGGTTACAGTACAGTGGGAGGTATGTCGGGTCGTGATGGTTAATGTACAGTGGAAGGTATGTCGCGCCGTGATGGTTACTGTACAGTGTGAGGTATGTCAGGCCATGATGGTTACTGTACAGTGGGGGGTATGTCGGAAAATGATGGTTACTGTACAGTGGGAGGGATGTCGTGCCATAATGGTTACTGTACAGTGGGAGGTATGTCGGTCTGTGATGGTTACTGTACAGTGGGAGGTATGTCGGGCCGTGATGGTTACTGTACCCCGATATACCTCCCACAGCAAAGTAACCTTTACGGCCCGATAAACCTCCCACTGTACAGCAATCATCACGTTCCAACATACGTCCCACTGTACAGTGACCATCACGGCCCGATATACCTCCCACTGTACAGTAACCAACACAGGAACCATCAAGAGCTCAGTGCTTCGCACTGCTGCCTCACAGCACCAAAGTCCTAGGTTCTATTCCGGCCTTGGGTGACTTCTGTGTAGAGTTTGCACATTCTCACCGTGTCTGCGTGGGTTTCCACTGGGTGCTCCGGTTTCTTCCCACAGTCCAAAGATGTGAAGTTCAGGTGAATTGGCCATACTAAATTGCCCATAGTGTTAGGTGCATTCGTCATGTTAAAATATAGAGGAATAGGTCTGGTTCGGTTACTCTTCTGAGGATTGGTGTGGACTGGTTGGGCTGAAGGGCCTGTTTCCACACTGTAGGGAGTCTAATCTAGCCTCCAAGGTTCAAGTCAGGAATATGATGGAATAATCGCTTCTCTGAATGAGTGCAGCTCCAACAGAACTCTAATATTGACTTACTAGCAATAGGTAATACAGTTGTGTGGGGATAAATCTGTCTCACAAAGTTGATTGATTATTTTAAGGACGTGACAAAATTGATTGATCAGTGCGTGGGTCTGCATGTTGGGCAATTGGACCTTAGCAAGGTCTTTGATATGGTTCCTTATGGCAGGCTCATACTGAAGGTGAAGGGAAGTGGGATCAGTGGTCAGTTAGTAAGATGGATAGCGAACTGCTTTGCCATTGAAGATAGAGTAGTGGTGGAACAGTTTTTTTAGGAGATCTGTAAATAAATTGGTGGAGTTGCAGATTGTGACGAAGATTGCCAGCAAGAATGCAGCAGATAGGTCAGCTGCAGACTTGGACAGAGGAAACACCGATGTAACTTTATCTGGACAGTTGCAACGTGATGCATTGTAGAAGGTCAAATGCAGGAGATAAGTAAAAAGTGGATGGAAATACTACTGGCTGCATCAACATCCGAAGGGATCTTGGTGAACAGCTCCACAGTTCCCGGAAAGTAGCAACACGGGTGGAGAGGGTGATCAAGAAGACTGATGGTAAAAGTGCAGACATGCATCAGAGCATGCAGTATGAAAATTAGCAGGTCATAGTGCAACTGTAGTGAAACTTAGCTTGGGCACATTTAGAATATTGTGTACAGTGCTTGTTGCCAAATCAGCCGAACGATGTGGAAGTATTGGAGAGGGTATGGAAAGGTTTTACCAGGATGTTGTCTGATTAATTGGGTCTAAGCCAGAAGGAGAAATTGAACAAACATGGTTTGTTTGCACCTGGGTGTATTTGGCTATGGGGCTACCTGATAGATATTTACAAAATTATCAGAGACATAGAGAGAAGGACAGTTAGAGTCTTTTGTTCCCAGAGTAGAAATATCAATTACTCAGGACCGTAGGTTTTTGATAAAAGGGAGAAAGTTTAGGAGATATGATCGGCAAGTTTCTTTTTTGCTTTTCCAGAAAGAATGTGCAATTCCCTGGAATGCACTGATAGAGGAGAAGAAGGTTTAAGAGGGATCTTTTCACAAATATGAGTAAGCAGGGAACAGAATGACATAGAGGGTGTCGGAGCAAAAATTTCTTTTTTAACTTTATAACCGCATCATGTGTCAGTGCGGGCTTGCTGGGCTGAAGGGTGTGTTCCTGTGCCAGACAGTTCTTTAAAACAAGATTTGAGTGCAGGACTGGTGAGATGCTGACTGAATGATTACTGCTGATCAACAGCCACATTCAGTGGATCTCTCGTAAACAACTTGAAACTTCATACCCTGCCTCCCACAGCAGGGAAACTCAATATGGAGAATTGGACGTGCAAATCCAAGCTGGCAAATGGTGACTCCATCTCGCCCCTCGCTCTTGTAGCCTTCTATCTTGGACACCAACGTCTCATGGTCACTGCACAGACAAAAGCTGCATGTACTCCACACGCTCCAATGCTGGCATCTGTCACATGCCAAGCTCGCCATTCCATCCCAGCAAATCCCTGACCCACTGATAGTACGCTTACGTACTTCAATGCTGCAGTTCAGGGTGCACTAACAACTCTCATTGCAATGCTACTGCAACGACACTGTCCTCAGGAACACACACCCAGCTCATGGCCTGGCCCTCTGGGCTCCTCACTCCGTGTTTATACACACTCAATACTGCTGGAAGGACAGTGTGCTCAGGGTCATACACCCAGCTCATGGATTGGCACTCCAGGCTGCTCACTCCGTGTTTGTACACACTCAATGCTGCTGCAAGAACA
>NW_025211748.1:16979-20647 GCF_004010195.1 Chiloscyllium plagiosum
ATAGGTGGAAAAGAAGATAGGCAGGTAGGACAAGTCTTGGGGACAGTGCTGAGCTGGAAGTTTGGTAGTGGGGTGAGTTGGGGAAGAGGAAATGAGGATACTGTTGAAGTCCACATTGATGCCCTGGGGTTGAACTGTTCCCAGGCGGAAGATGAGGCGTTCTTCCTCCAAGCGTCTGGTGGTGAGGGAACGGTGGTGAAGGAGGCCCAGGACCTCCATGTCCTTGGCAGAGTGGGAGGGGGAGTGGAAATGTTGGGCCACAGGGCGTTTCAGTTGATTGTTGCAGGTGTCCCAGAGATGTTCCCTAAAGGGCTCTGCTAGAAGGCATCCAGTCTCCCCAATGTAGAGGAGACCGCATCGGGAGCAATGGATTCAATAACTGATATTGGTGGATGTGCAGGTAAAACTCTGATGGATGTGGAAGGCTCCTTTAGGGCCTTAAATAGAGAGGAGAGAGGAGGTGTGGGCGCAGGTTTTGCAATTCCTGCGGTGGCAGGGGAAGGTGCCAGGATGGGACCGTGGGTTTTCCAGCCCAACTCTAATCTACACTCTGGTTTCCAGCATCTGCAGTCATTGTTTTTACCTCAAATCCTCCACCCAGAATGTCTCTGACTAATCTCTAACCGCTTCCAAAAACTCGATCTGCCGTTTGTATGTGACCTTTTCCATAAGGAGGAAGGAAGTTTCGAAGCAGGGACCTTCAGAGGACATGGAGAACTTTACACAAATAGGAATGTTTGCGGAAACTAGTGGGTTCACAGAAGTGTGAAGGGTAATGGAACTTGAAGGATATTCGGGAGACAGGCAGTTTTGAGGCACAGTAGACAATGTTTATTTCTGATGCAGACAGACACCGAAAGCGAAATCATGTGATACATTGTCCAGGTAAAATTTTCATCAGGTTTCAGGATATTGTAGATAAAAAAAATTGCTTTGGCTGCTCCAGCTCCAGTTTAACTTTAAAAAAAACTAAAACTGTTCTTGTCTTTGTAATCTCCTTCAGCCCCTAGAACAACCCATCCCCAGCCTTCACACACCTTCCTATCTCTGTAACCTCCCCTGAAGCCAACAGCCATCCTGGGCTCTCGCACTTGCTGCCATCCATGAATTCCTTCCTAACGTTTCAACAAAGCCAATGAAATGGTAGCGTTAAATAGTCAGATGTAGCTGGGATTATGGAGATGCGGCTGCAGTGTGACCACGACTGAGAACCGGATAATCGACGGTTTTCCCCATTTCCACAGGAAGGATAAATAGGCCAACAGAGGGAAATAGCTTAATAAATGATGGGATCAGTATTATTGTGATGCTAATCAGCTTACACACTGCTCTTTGCTGCCCTCTCACTTCATCCCCGTGTATTGATCCTAGCAGATATTGGTAACCTTTGAAAAATTCAGAAAAAAGCACAGTATAGAGGAGATAACTCTGAACACTGTCTGCATTGGACAAGAAGTAATGTTTTATTTAAAACTCTTGTTCTAGGAACCCAAAGAAAAGAAACCCAAACATAAATAGAAAACATGAATTTTCAGCATTAGTTTGCATGAGGTCCACTAAAAATGTTATTTAGTACCTTCTCGAAACGTCTGGAAATGGGACTTTCAGCTCAGCGAGCAAACCTACATCTAAAACCTCAGTCTGAGCTACAAATCTTCTCAAAACTTGCTAACTCTTGTTCTCTCTCCCCAGAGATGATAGGGCTTCAGGTGCAGATCCTGGCACCTTTTCAAAATGTTTTGAGAGTTTCTGCCTCTATTCCACTTCCATGTGTGACTCCCAGATCCCGACTATACTCTGGGTGAAATAACAAACTTCCTCAGCACTTCGCTAATTTTTCATCCAATTACATTAAATATTCGCCGCTGGTAACTGAGCTCTCCAACAGGAAATAGATGTTCTCTCCCTCTCTACCCAGGTCTATCACAACCTGTCCACTCCAATCAAATCTCCTCTCAGCATTCTCCATTCCAATCTTGCCTCATAACTGCTCTTGCACTTTCACAGAGTGACGAATCTCCTCTGTACCCTCTCCAATCCAATTCCATCTTTCCATGTGATGGGGTGACCAAAAGTGCACACGGTCCACAAGCTGTGACTGAACTCATTATTTAGACAGTTCCAGCATAAGCTTCCTGCACTGAAATTCTGCACTTTGCTTGAGAGAGGAAATGATGCCATTTGCTACATTAACGAAGTTATTGATGTTTCCAGCTATCTTCATTTACCTGCCCACACTGACCACACTCCCATTTATTGTGTATGCCTCTCTATTGTTGATGTCCCCAAATGTCTTGCCTTGCACTTCTCGGGGTTGTTTGCTCCATTCACCTGGACGCCATAGTTTTTGTTATTAAACAGTCTGCCATGGAATCTCTCATCAACTCCAAATAAGTCACATGCAGTTACAAGTTTTCTGTAACCGACACAGTCAGATGAATTGCACACGATCTTCCTTGAACAAATCCAGACCGACCGTCCTTGATTCCCTGGGACTTCCTGAGTGACTGTTAATCCATTGTCTCAGTTTTGCAGCCGCAACCTATTCAGTCAGTCCCATATTCCACATTAAACAAAATAACGGTGTTAGCCGTTCTCCAGGCCTCCGGCACCATCTCTGCATCCAGTGAGGATTGGATAATGCAGATAATTGTGAGGCAGGGATTTTCCCCGGCTTCATTTTACAGTCTGGACCATTGCGTTACCCCTTTTTTCAGGATTTGAATCTCCTTTATAATTCTCTGCTCCAAGTTTGTTGCTCGCAATATTTCGCACTGCATCCCTATTTTGATTCAGTCAGACAGAGGCCTAACCCATCTTATGGTTTGGTCAAGTCTCATTTTAATCGAGTTTCATGGAGGGTTTCTCTCACAATGGTAAGTGCATTTTCTCATGATACCATGACCAATCTGTCTCATTAAATGCCCTCCCTGCCCGCGTGTTCTTCCTCTCACCTGACAATAATGCAATGATATTTCCCTTCATCATAACAACTGCTCAGATATCCCAGAATGAACTGCCCTGCCTGTTACAGGGGCCATCTTTAAAATGTCATTACACTCTTGGATTGTCAATCCGAAACTGTCTGGACATGGCAGAGGAGGTAAGACTGGGGCCTCACTTTGTGGCCTGGAGAACGGCTAACACTCAGAGCTTCTAGTGGATACCATGCTGTAGAAGAGGGACATTATCTTCCTCCAGGACTGGTAGGAGAGTCCATGACACCAGACCCTGCCAGCTTGGTCCGAGGCTGACCACTGCGTCAGTGAGGTGCCAACCTTCTGGTTGAATGGCCGGCAGTGTAGGAAGGAGGTCAGCGACCTGCGCCACTCCACCAAGGTATGTGCCACCATCTGCACTTTGTGACCTCACGCTCTCTCTCTCTCTCTGTTTCTGCAACCACATCTCACCAAGGCTCATGTTCACCCACCCTCACACCTGTAACTGCATGTGACCTACCCACCCTCACTGAATGCAGCACCTTCTCTCAGTCTCTCGAATCTCATCTCTGGCCCATAGCTAACGCTGCCTGGTGTCTGTGCTGCCTATTCACTCACTCAGGCCACCTCGCCACCTTTCCCTCAGCTGTCCCAGCACAAATAGCTGTACCATCCACTTCAATCTCTCTTAATACCTCTTGCTAATTTTCACATCCCAGAAGGAACCAT
>NW_025211748.1:21749-24752 GCF_004010195.1 Chiloscyllium plagiosum
GTGTGTACAAACACCGAGTGAGCAGCCCAGAGGGACAGGCCATGAGATGGGTGTATGTCCCTGAGGACAGTGTCCTTGCAGCAGCATTGAGTGTGTACACACACGGAGTGATCAACCCAGAGTGACAGACCATGAGCTGGGTGTGTGTGGCCCTGAGTACAGTGTCCTTGTAGCAGCATTGCAATGAGAGTTGTCAGTGCACCCTGAGCTGCAGCATTAAAGTACAGAAGCGGACTGTCAGTGGGTCGGGGATGTGATGGAATGGAATGGTGAGGCTGGCATATGACAGATGCCAACATTGGAGGGTGTGGAATGCATGCAGCATCTGTCTGTGCAGTGTCTCCCGAGATGTTGGTGTCCAAGATAAAAGGCCGCAGGAGCGAGGGGCGAGGTGGAGTCACCAGTTACCAGCTCGTACTTTCACGTCAAATTTTCCATATTGAGTTCCGCTGATGTGGAAGGGAGGATATGAAACTGCAAGTTGTTGAGGAGAGATCTACTGAATGTGGCTGTTGATCATCAGTAATGATTCAGTCAACATCTTGCCACTCCTGCACTCAAAATCTTGTTTTAAAGAACAGTCAGGCACAGGAACACGCCCTTCAGCCGAGCAAACCCGCACTGACACATGATGCCGTTCTAAAGTTAAAAAGAAAGTTTTTGCTCCGATAACCTCTATGTCATTCTGTTCCCTACTTACTCATATTTGTGACAAGATCCCTCTTACACCTTGCTATATTAGCTTCTTCTCGTCTATCAGTGCATTCCAGGGAATTGCACATTCTGTCTGGGAAAGCAAAAATAAACCTTGCCGATCATATCTCCTAAACTTTCTCCCTTTTACCTAAACCTACGGTCCTGAGTAATTGATAGTTCTACTCTGGGAAAGAAAGCTTCGAACTGAATTTCTATCCATGCCTCTGATATTTTTTAAAATATCTATCAGGTAGCCCCATAGCCAATGATACCCAATTGGAAACAAACCATGGTTGTTCAATTTCACCTTCTGGCTAATACCCTCCAAACCAGACAACATCCTGGTAAAACCTTTCCATACCCTCTCCACCACTTCCACGTTGTTCTGCTGGTGTGGCAAACAGTACTGTACACAATATTCTAAATGTGCCCGAACTAAGTTTTCTCGACAGCTGCAATATGACCTGCTAATTTTTATACTGCATGTTCTGATGCATGTCTGCACGTTTGCCAGCAGTTTTCTTCATCACCATATCCACCCACACCCTCATCAATCAATTTTGTCACTTCCTTAAAATAATCAATCACGTTTGTGAAACATGATCTTCCCCACACAACTGTGTTGCCTGTTGCTAGTACTATTGGAATACTGAACACTGTTGGAATACTGTTGGAGCTGCACTCATTCAGGCAAGTGTTTATTCCATATATTCCTGACTTGAACCTTGGAGGCGAGATTAGACTCCCTATAGTGTGGAAACAGGCCCTTCGGCCAAACCAGTCCACACCAACCCTCAGAAGAGTAAGCCACCCAGACCCACTCTCCTGCCCTATATTTTACCCTGGCTAATGCACCTAACACTATGGGCAATTTAGTATGGCCAATTCACCTGAACTGCACATCTTTGGACTGTGGGAGGAAACCGGAGCACGCAGAGGAATCCCACGCAGACACGGGGAGAATGTGCAAACTCCACACAGACAGTCACTTGCTTAAAATAATCAATCACGTTTGTGAGACATGATCTTCCCCACACAACTGTGATGGCAAACAGGACGGAATGGAACCTAGGACTTTGGTGCTGTGAGGCAGCAGTGCTAAGCACTGAGCTCTTGATGGTTAATGTACAGTGGAAGGTATGTCGGGCTGTGAGGGTTACTGTACAGTGGGAGGGATGTCGGGCTGTGCCGGTTACTGTACAGTGGGAGGTATGTCGGGCTGTGACGGTTACTGTACAGTGGGAGGTAAGTCGGGCCGTGACGGTTACTGTACAGTGGGAGATATGTCGGGCCGTGATGTTTATTGCATAGTGGGAGGTATGTCGGGGTGTGATGGTTACTGTACAGTGGGAGCTATATTGAGCCATGACGGTTACTGTACAGTGGGAGGTATGCCGGGCCATGATGGATACTGTACAGTGGGAGCTGAAAATGTGTTGCTGGAAAAGCGCACAAGGTCAGGCAGCATCCAAGGAGCAGGAGGATCGACGTTTCCGGCATGAGCCCTTCTTCAGGGGAGGTATGTCAGGCTGTACAGTATCAGGCTGTACAGTGTCAGGCTGTGTCAGGCTGTACAATGGCTGTACAGTGGGAGGTATGTCTGGCCGTGACGGTTACTATACAGTGGGAGGTATGTTTGGCCATGACGTTTACTGTACAGTGGCATGTATGTCGGGTGTGAGGTTGCAGACTGAGTTGTACAGAGTATGATTCTGCTGCTGCCGATGGTCCATTGCACCTCATAGATGCATCATCATTAGTTTCTCAATCTGTTTAACGTCTCTCCCATTAGGAACACGTATGGTGAGGAGGGTCTGCAAAATGTGATGGTAGCCCTTGCTTCCCATAAAGACTGTGAAGTGACCATTCTTACCGATATATGAAATGGAGAGGTGCATCTGCAGCAGGCAGATCGGTGACGATGTGGTCAATTATATGTTTCCCTTTTACTGATTCCCTCATAACCTGCCACAGAACAGTCTCGCAGCCACAGGATCCAGCATCAATGCTGAGCACTGTATTGACAATATGCCAAAAACTGCCCCCTCAGCCTGGCTATGTCCTGTCAGTGGGACAGAAGCTACCAGACAGGGTGGTGAAGTTTCCAGGGACATAGCCCTGTTCACAGAATCCTGCTTTACAGGCAATATCTGACTGTTTTATGATTAGTCCGTGGGAAATATACAACAGGTCCTTTTTACATTTTGTATAATGAAGTGTTAATATCAGTTAGTTTTTTACATATTTTAAAATAGCCCAAACATCAATATTTTACAGTTGAAAATAATTGAAGTGAACAATAATTGA
>NW_025211749.1:0-2431 GCF_004010195.1 Chiloscyllium plagiosum
TCCCTTTTATATCTTTCCCCTCTCACCCTAAAATTATGCCCTCTAGTTCTGGACTCGACTCGCCCCAGGGAAAAGACTTTGTCTATTTATCCTATCCATGTCCCTCATAATTTTTTAGACATCTATAAGGTCACCACTCAGTCTTCGATGTTCCAAGGAAAACAGCCCCAGCCTGTTCAGCCACTACCTACAGATCAAATCCTCCAACCCTGGCCACATCCTTGTAAATCTTTTCTGAACCCTTCGAAGATTCACAACATCTATCCGATAGGAAGGAGACCGGAATTGCACAAAATATTCCAATAGTGGTCTAACCAGTGTCCTGTACAGCCGAAACATGACGTCCCAAATCTTGTACTCATTACTCTGACCGATAAAGGAAAGCATACCAAACGCTTTCTTCACTATCCTATCTACCTGCGACTCCACTTTAAAGGAGCTATGAACTTGCACTCCAAGGTCTCTTTGTTCAGCAACACTCTCTAGGACCTTACCATTAAGTATATAAGTCCTGCTAAGATTTGCTTTCCCAAAATGCAGCACCTCGCATTTCTCTGAATTAAACCCCATCTGCCATTTCTCAGCTCAAAATTGGCCCATCTGATCAAGATCCTGTTATAATCTGAGGTAACCTTCTTCGCTGTTCACTACACCTCCAATTTTGGTGTCATCTGCAAACTTACTAACTATACCTCTTATGTTTCCATCCAAATCATTTACATGAATGACAAAAAATACAGGACCCAACACTGATCCTTGTGGCACTCCACTGGTCACAGGCCTCCAGTCTGAACAACAATCCTCCACCACCACCCTCGGTCTTCTACCTTTGAGCCAATGCTATATCCAAATGGCTAGTTCTATTTGTATTAAAGGGTAGGCCTCATGTCCCCTGAAAACCTTCGATCAATTTTTCACTCTCTGCGTCTCCTGGTAAATGGTCCTGCGTTTGGGGAGATAGGTCTCCATTCAAGATCCTGCTTTTTTTGTACTCCTCAATCACATCAATTCTCATTCAACTCTGTTTAAGGTAAATGACGCAAACACTATCCATTTTTCTTCTTGTAAATCTCTTCTATACTCTCCTCAGTGCAATTCCGTTCTCACTGCTGTCTGATAACCAGGACTGTGCGCACAACCGCAGCTGGGAGCCAGCCAGTGCCTCATGTAGTTCCAGTGTTACAGATCTGGCAGGATGTGAGGGAATTTGTTGTTTGTTTTTGTCGCTGGTGCACAGTGAGAGATTAGTAATATTGGGAGGAATAATGGAATTGCATCTCAGTGGGAATCTCTGATCAGGGTCTGTGTCATATAGTGGATCGGGACGGATATAGTTTGGGCGCTATTTATTTGAGCTTTGGGTGGATTTCATCAGTTTTTGACAGTGTAGCTGTTGAACAGACTTACTTCTGCTTTGATATCAGGTGTTTAATTACAGAACACCCCGAGATCCTTGACAGAAATCCAGCTTGATGACACATAACCTTGTTGTGTTGATTTAACAAAGTGATCTCTTGCTGGATCGAAAATACACAATGCTGCAATTATTGCTTCCATTAAAAAACAGCAGTGTATTGCTGAAGAAATGATGATACAATAGAATAAACCAAAGTAGGTGCTTATAACTCAGATTCAAAGGCAATGAACACGCAGCAGAAATATAATTCTCATTAATCACAAAACAATGCCTACATGAAAGGAAATGGCACGACTTCCATACATTACACAAAACCCAATTCCCAGTGCCGTTCAAAACAATGCAGCCCTCAAAGAATATTGACACCAGAATCCCTGTATCTTATTACTTGGTTAAATGAATTTTGACTGCCACTTCTCAACTGGAATTGCAGTCAATTTCTTCCTGGAACTACTGCACATCTGAGTGTCAATGTACTCAGCTTTATACAATTTCTTCAAAGCTTTCTTTTTGTCCCAACACTACCGTCTGTGATCAACAAAAAAAATTCAATCCAAGGAAATGTCATTTACTAAAACTCTTGCATGAGCACAGATCTGTACATCGACTCAGTTTCAGGATCAAAACAGAAACAAAATGAAATGACAAAAATGATAAAAGTGAAAGTAAATCTTTCAAGTAAGGGTTTCTTCCTAAATTGCAAATCCAGAATTCGGCAACAAATTTTTCAGGCTCCACTAATACCGTGCTGGGATGCAGGCATCAAAAATAGACAAAAGCTCATTCGTGCACAAAGCCATTCAGCTGATCGCCAAACTTCAAATGTAATTTTTAAAGCAAATTACCACAATTATACAAATAGCTCCAAGTTAACAATAAAGTTCAGATGCACCGAGAAGCCCACTGCGTATTCACTTCAAAACCAGAACCAAACTGAAACTCAATAATATTGCACTCTCTACACAGAATACCACTGTTTATGTGTTTCCAAAGTGATTCCTTGCCTTAATTCCA
>NW_025211749.1:4559-14472 GCF_004010195.1 Chiloscyllium plagiosum
TACAGGCCATCTATAAACTTTTAGATGCTTATCTTTGTCCGAAATTATGAGGCAACAAGAAGCCTTTGGGTCCGTTCAGTGCCAGTAGTTTCCATTATTCGCTTGAAACATTTACTCGTCTCAGACGCTTCTAAATTTGAGGAATTCTCCTTTGGATTTGCGTCATTTCATTCCCTCATCATTGAAGCCTTGCTGTCCAGCTATCATTCTGGTCAATCGATATTGCACTCAAATGGACATGGACACCCAACTCCTCAGTATTTCTTTTCTTTTTGTTTCTCCCTTTTTTGTGGGGTCAGTTCAGTGCTGTGTACACATCAAATAGCAGGAGCTCACAAAGGAAAAATTATTGACTGACTCTTTCAGAATCATCAGTCCTGACTTCAGAGAGTCCAAAATGGTATATAGCATTAAAAGTGCCTCAGTCGCACAACAACTTAAGCACATCTTGGGTTGTGGTGTTGCGTGGGTTGGGACAGGGGCAGGAGCATCAAAATGTGGAAAGTGAAGAACCCGAGGTCTTGATGCACATTGACACCAGAATGCCTGGAAATGAAATCACTCTTCAGAGACCAGTATCCTGTCATTAATCACCCTTTATTTGCAAATGCATAGTCTTTGATAGTAGTGTCTCTTTGAGTCAGACAATTGATATCTCAATACCCCTGTCATTCATCCTTTTATTTCAGACAGGGCTTCCTGAATGAATCAGATTAACAGCTCCAAACAGGGTACTCATATCCTCTAAGGTCCAGCTGATTGACCTCATGACAATAACAGGTTGAAACAACAATGAATTCCCCTACGTAAAATTCGGCAAATCAGTGAGGGATTTGAAAAGCTGATCCCCTCGTTACTCTGAATACTCATTAGGCCAATGACCATGTGATTGGAAACATTGGTTCTCGGAGGAAGGGCTTTGGATGTCTTGACTATTGGTGAGGTGTCTGGGGTTGGTGTGACCTAAATACATTGGAAACATTGGTTTTGTTTAATTGATGGGGATTGACACTTTTCTGGGGGAACATACTAACGCCATTGTGGAATATTTACTCAAACCAGTCAGAATGTGGTAAGTCAGGGATAAATCTCAGTTAGAAGGCAAATTAAGCTGACCACTTGAAGTAGAAAATCTGTGAGTGAAAGAGAAAAAAACAGCAAAAATGTGTTCTGGATCCATGCTTCAGAATCCAAATTTTCAGGACAAACACTTCCCTCACTTGCCTCACAGATTCAGCGACAGAGTTCTTTCTGGGGCGCTTTTTTTTTCATTTTAAGGATACCTCAATAACAAATATGTATCAATTCTGTGATGCAGTTACTGCCGAAATATCACGCTGATATGTAATATTTGTGATGATGCTTGAGGTATTTGGACAGAAACAACACAGTAAAATGACTGACTTCTTACATTGATACAAGGGAACAGATGGAAGCATGCTGTAACATACTTCCCCCAAATATTGCAGACATAATGTAATAGCATGAAATTACAATATTATTGCATTGGGGAAGATTGATATTCAAACGCATGAAGTGTGTATTGAGTTAGAGAATGAAGAATTTGAGTCTGAAATTCGGGTCCTGCAACTAAATAAATAATTGATGCATGAATGAGCAATGATAGATTGAGGAACCTCTATAAAGAGATTGTCGGTGGATAGATAATTACTAAAGAGGAATAAATGCCTGAATGATTTTCAACAATTATTTAGTTGCCTTCAGGTCAATAATAAGACTGGATAGGTGAGAGTGTGCAGGACTGCCTGACTGAGGTTGCACTGATAATGTTGGAATGGTGTGGTTGGATTCATTGGTGGAATCCCTCCCCAAAGACTGCTTTGGTGAGCACATCCAACATGCATGTGTGTGAGATCCTGTCAAAGACCTTCTGGTCTAGGCTGATGAGGGAGCTTCCAACTCGTCTGTCCTGCACTTAGACGATTCTATCCCTGAGAAGTGTGAGGTTGACTGTACAGGTTGGGTTTGTTCGGAGTAAACCACTGATCTGAAAGTAGATCTAACTCGATTAGTGATGAACTTAGACAGATTATTTCTATTTACATTCAACAATGAAATTGGTCACCTGTCGTCCTACTCTCCCTTCTGATTGTAAAGGAGGGGAATGATAACTTTCCTCATGGATTCATAAATACTACCTGTTAGAAGCATGCTGTTGTCCACTTCCAGCAGGTCCTGGCCAATCACAACTCACAGAGTCCAATACAACTCATCTGGGAAGCCGTCCTTTCTGCGATTATTCCCAGTTCTGGAGGACTTGAGGCTCTTCGTCAGCACATCTGGAGTCAATGGTTGGTGCAACCTCTCTCGTGCGCTGTCATCGATGGCAAGGAATGACCAGGAGGCCATGCTGTCAGTGGGCGTTGTGTCATACACTCTGACACAAGTGGATTTGCTCATCCTCAGGATGTCAGACTGAGATAATGTTGCAGAGCCATCATTTTCCTTCAGGCTCTGAGCACAGAGATCTCCCCGTGCAATTTATGGAAGACCAAGCGTGAGCATGTCTCATCCTACTCCACGGTGTAGACCTTGGACGGACAGGGAGATTGTCTTGGAGGCTTCTGACGTACAGAGTGAGGCACGCCCGGGAGATCCTCCATAATATCAAACCCCATTGTCTGTAGCAGGTGTTGGTTCTGCATACTTTTCTGAAGTTTGGGCAGTTCTCCCTGTTTCTCTCTCATCTTCAGAAGATCTTTGGGAATAAAGATCATCTTGCGGTTCCCCTACAAGGTTCTCCCTTTTAAGCTCCTCCATGTTTTCTGGGATCAGCAGTTACATGTTCAGGTTCCACATTATCTTGTTGGCCAGCAGGAGGCAGTGGTCAGAGAAGAATGCCTATGTGGCTTCGGTGGATTTGACCAAAACAAATCCCAACCTCTCTCGTCTCACATCACAGGAGAAGCACTGAAGCCATGGTGAACGTCCATCCTCCCCTTCCTCAAGTGTTCAGTATTGTGAGCCAATTTTATTCCAATCACCAGGCCAGTCTCATAATTCCTTCTTCTTTTCACTCTCATCTTCATCCTTGTCTTCTCTTCCTTGTGGCAGTGATAGTAGAGGAAGGTGGCATTAGTGGTGTCTACAGCAGCAGCGTTGTGAACCTGGAACAGAAATCCTGCTGTTGGTAGTGGCGTTGGTGTGGTCAGCGCAGGAAGGCAAGCCCATTATCTTGTTTGATTACATTGAACCGGTGCTCATGAGACAATGGAACTGACGTATTAAACCAAGAAACTTGCAGCATTCACTGTCAAATTCAGTTTTATGTAACACGCATCCTGAGATAAAAACTGAATTTGAAATATGACAATTACCTTGTTATGTCATAATATTACTCAGCCACTGCAGTCGGAAATGACCAAGATAACGAGATAAAAGTAGGTCTAAAGTCCCACGAAAGCTTGTGATTTCAAATTAATCTATTGGACGATAACCCAGTGTCGTGCGATGTCTGACATTGTCCACCCCAGTCCAACACTGGCACCTCCACATTAAAGCTTAAAGACGTCACTCCAATCAGAGAGATGCCACAGACAACATCAGGACACTGAAGCAGAAACCTTGTGTTTAGGAAGAACAGTCCCAACTCCAGTTCGAGGAGGTATAATCATGCATTTTAAGCTAATGTGTGGGCATCGGTATTTCAGAGCTGTTATGTTACTCGGGATATTAGAGAGAAAAAATGGTTTTGTAAAGTTGTAGACTTATCTGTCTTCTATTTCAAAAATAATTAATCAAATGTGACAATTGGTGTAAAACGAGGCCGATTAATTTTGCAACAGGCCAGAATATATTAAAACGAAGCCTACAGAGAAAATTGTCAAAGTCTACAGGGAAATGGTCAACTCCTTGATTAATAATTTTGCCTTAGTATTTTAGGAGATAAGAAATCAATAAGTAAAGTTTCACTCATGTCCTTTAGGGAAGGAAACGACCATCCTTCCCTGGTCTGGCCTCTATGTGACTCAAGTCCCACAACAATGTGTTTCGCTCTTATCGACCTCTGAGAATGACAATAATTGGTCTCCTAAATGGTGAGGCGCTCATCCCATGTAAGGCCACCGATGTTACCCTGCAGGTAAGAAAAACACTGGTTCGATCCCATTTCAAGTACTGGAAGGACCACACCTTTGGAAGGATATATTGGCCTCAGAAGGAATACAGAGCAGATTTGCAAGCTGATACATCGACTTTTGGGGTTTAGCTGTGAGGACAGACTGCACTCTCTCGACGTCTGCTCTTTCTCGAGATTATAAGGCAGGGTAGTTAAAGATAAACTATATCCCCTGGTCGGCAATTCTCGAACAAAAGGAAATAGCCTGTGAATTAGGGCCAGTGTGTTCAGGAGAAATGTTAAGAAGCACTTCTGCTTGTGGACAGCTTGTGGAAAGTTGGAATGGCATTTAATGCTGGTTCAGATGTTAATTTTAAATCTGAGATATATTTTGTCTTTGTTGTGCATACATATGCAAGAATAAGTCACAAAGACAGGAGTGTATGAAGTTACTTTGCAGATCCGCCAATGAATGGCAGAATACGCTTGAGAGGGCTGAATGGCCTGTTGCTATGTCCCTTTGACTATTAATCTCTTCCCAGAAACGATCCAAGGCATTGACATTTTTCCTAAAGTGTGGTACTGAGAAATGGGCAGAAATCAATTTTGACTCATTACAAGATTTTCACTTTTCAATGATTCAAAGCAGATCTGCTTCCCTCAATCGTGGCTGAAACCGTGAATTATACTGTTTTAGCAACATTTCCCTCACGTTTGTGCTCTAACTGGATATTATATGGATTTTTACAAGCCTGCCCAACCTGCCCAGTCATTTTCCAAAAAAAGAGTACACCTCCGAGTCTTGACGTTATGACATCCCCTCCAGAATTGGGCCAGTTCATTTATAGTGTTGCTCTTTACAAAAAAAATGAAACAATTCTCACGCCCTAGATTATCCAGTATTTGTCGGCCCCTTTCCCTGGTTAATGGTTTAAATATACATAGAAATATCACATTAACTGACTGTGAAGAGCTGAAGTGTTTAGAATATTGCACGGAACCTTTATTTAAGATATTCCTTAACAGGAGAACAGATGGCCAGAGACTTGCAAATTTCACCAGCAGATTTTATTTTTAATTCAATGCACAAAGCATTGCTTCGTTTTTAATCACTGGATGAGTGTGCTGTTACCATAGACAGACTCTGCAACACTAGAATAGGAGAAGGCCATTCAGCCCCTTCTCCAGGCTATTACACTGGAATAGGATGCCATTCAGCTCTGATTACTCTTGACAGATGCAAGCAGACTTGCTGAGTTTTTCCAGCAATTTCTGATTTTGTTTTTGATTGACAGCATCCGCTGTTCTATCTGTTTTTATTCAGGCCCTTCTCCAGCGTGCTACAAAAAGGAGGCCATTCAGTAGGTGGAGGAGATGGCCTCGTCGACCTATTGCTGGACAGTTACTCAAGAGAGCCAGGTAATGTTCTGGGGACCCAAATTCAATCTCAACACAGCAGATGATGCAATTTGAATTCAGTAAATGCCTGGAATTAAAGAGGCTAAGGACGACCACAAATCCAATATTAATTATTGATCCACTCGTGTCCTTTCGAGAGGGAAAACTCCATCCACAAATGGTCAGGAGCACATGTGATTCCAGACCCACAACAATGTGGTTGACACTTAACTGCCCTCTCGGCAATTCGAGATGGGCAACAATGCTGGCGCTCGTCAGCAATGCCCTCACCCCATGACTGAATGGAAAAGCCCATTTTTGAGACTGATACAGAGGAAGAGGAGGAGGCAGTTTAGCTCAGTTTGAGGTGGTAAAGAGGAGAGGTTGAAGGCCATTCATCCCCTCTCGTGTGACTACAAGAACAGCAAAAGGGCATTCCGTTAATTCACACTGTTCATAAAAAAGCGAAGGCAGGAGGGAAATGGAAGGTATGAGGAGTGTGGGTGTGTGTAAGGTTCAACGACAACTGCATTGGGAATGAGGGAAAATAGGTGAGGCGGAGAGAGGTGATCCTGGGAGTCAAAGCAAATGGACAGAGGGAGAGCCAAGGCTCAGTATTGAGGTTTGGAAATTTGAAGGGATGAGATTTCTTTTGTGGTCGCTTCTCCCTCTGAATCAACATTTAAGCCAATATCTGTATTCCGTTATCTCTATTAATTGCCCCATATTTCATTCTTCCTTTATTATTCTGCAATAACTCCTCCCATTACACTTAATCTACCTTAACCTATGTGTGATCCTGTATATTCCATTGGATTTAATCTTCTCTCTCTCTCTTCCGCTCAGTTCAATCCTCTCCCTATTACTCTCTGCTTAGTACTGTCCCTATTATGTTATGTTTAA
Source organism: Chiloscyllium plagiosum (assembly GCF_004010195.1). NCBI lineage: Eukaryota > Metazoa > Chordata > Chondrichthyes > Orectolobiformes > Hemiscylliidae > Chiloscyllium > Chiloscyllium plagiosum. The sequence goes on from NW_025211749.1 coordinate 10,939, forward strand.
CCCTCTCACGATAATTCTCCACTGAACTCACTCTATTTAAATGGATATTTGAGACGACAGTCTTTCACCCTGTCTCTGTATTCAATTTTCTCCCTATTGCTCATTAATTAGCCTTCTCATTATTAGTCTTCATTTAATCCTCTCCACTCTGTATTTAGCAATCTCATTTTTCCTGTATTTAAGACTTTCCCAATTATACTGCATTCAACTCTCTTCTCATTAGTCTCTTGTTAGTTCTTTCTCTATTACACTGTTTTACTCCACTTCCTTTCCCCTTAACGTAATTCTCACTGCATTCCACTCTACTTAACATTCTCCCTGTTATTCTGTATCAAATCTTCTTATGTTCCATAAAGTTTAGTAACCCGTCATCAAGTCACTGATTTTACGCATACACAGTATGTGACACTGACCCAGCTAGCACAAAGCTGGTTACTTGTGTGAGCAGAACCCCTGACATTCCTGTTTACAGCTGTCAGCCAGGATCCCCAGACTAGACCAGGTTAACAGTCCCATATTCAATGAGATTCATCTGGCTTACCTTAAAATATTCGCTACATTCTCATCTGTATTAAAACTCTCCATGTGCCCCTAAATCGATACTCTTCCTCTTACTATCTACATACTTCTCCCACTATTGCTTTCTATGAAATCTTATCCCTGTTCTGTCTTCAACATCCCGCTCCCATTCCGAGTATTCAGCTCTCTCCCTATCATTCCCTCTTTAACGCACTCTAATTGTATGTTTAATAATCTCCTCATTATTCTTGATTAAGTTCTCTGTCAATTACAATCATTATCGCTTTTTCTAATTGTATTTAGCTCTCACTCTTTTCCCAGTGCTCTTCAATTATTGCCTCCTCCACACCCTTGCCAGAATATGTGTTTTGTGCCAGAATACTGAGAGACTGGGTGTCCCAGCCTCATCAATCACCAAGACACGTGAACATGTGATTGCCGCTGCTCTGTGCTGCCACCCCTCCGACCGCCGCTGGGACTGCAGATCCATCCCAAAGTGCTGATTGCAAAGACCTGGTCCAGTCCACCGATTCCAAACAGTCCAGACCCAGTTTCCCAAAGCTTTAAAACAGCATTGCACATCCTTTTGTGAAGAATCCTCCCATTTCACCTTGTGCTCATCAACTGTTTCCACATGTAGGAGAGACTATGCCCTGAGAGCACAGCCTCAGAGTGTAGGACCGACCTTTGGAATGGAGATGAGGATGAATTTCTTCAGTCTAATGGTGGGTAACCCATGGAAATCATTGCCACAGAGGGCTGTGGAGACCAGGATATTGAGCATATTTAGGAAAGAGTTTGTGGATTAGCGATTGACAAGGGGATCAAATATGACCCGCAGAATGCAGGAGATTGGGATTGAGAAATAAATGCAACTGTTGACTCGATAGGGCTAAATGGCCTAATTCAACTCCTAATTTGTATGGCCTTATGATCCAATATATAACAATATTCATATAGGGACACAAGCACTTTCAATATAAAACATTATTGAAATTTTGCATGCTTGGTTGAAGCATGATCAAAAGAGCTGGTCTCCAACCTTTCATTGAATCTTCCCCTGTATTGTTTCGTTCATTATGCAGGCCTTTGAACAGAAGAAACAGTTCGCCTTTCCCAGGTTCCCATAAGTGCATACTTGTGAGCAATCTGTGCACCGTGGCCTGCTGTATGGTTCACTTGCCCGTTTCCATGAGAGGCAATCTCACGCTGAGAGAGAAACATATTCACAACCAAAGGGACACAGATTTACAACCACCCTCTCACCCGTACAAACAGACCTAAACACAGGAATACAGCAAGATAGAGGAACATACTGACAAATAAAATAAGGAACACACCAAATACACTCACACACACACGCACATACTTACAGACGCACAAAACAGTCAAAATGAAATGTGGAATATTCTCCCCGTATCTACATGGAGTTCTGCTGGGTAATTTGTTTTCCTCCCACAGTCCAACAGGTCCAGGTGAGGGGGATTCGGTATGCTAAATTGCCGATAATGTCCATGGATATGCAGGTTAGTGGGATTGGCCATGCTAAACTACCCATAGTGTCCATGGGGATGCAGGTGAGCTGGATTGGCCATGGCAAATGAAGGATTACACGGATTGCCTGCCAGAATGAAGACCAGTGAGGGAATTGAAATATTGTCAAAGAATTTGTAATGAATGGAATTACGAGGGATCAAATACTTCAACAAGTAAGTAATGTTTTTGAATTCCAAAAACAAACAGACAATGTCAGTGTCGACGCAAGTTTAACTTTTGGAAGCTCGAATTGAATTCCAATCTTAGCAAAATTGAAGAGTTGAGCTTCAAACACCTGGCAGTGGATGAGAAACTGTGACTGTTGTCTCTTTTGACATGGAGAGAGCGCACTGACCTGCCTGTAAACTTCCTTCACATTCTCTTTTCCAGGAGAATCACTTTCTCCATCCTGCCCTGTCCTTTTCTCTACTCCTTTGGAAGTCCTCGGATTGCTGTTTCTGTTCATGAACAGGTGAAACTGGGACCCGGTTCTCAGCTACTATCAGTGATTGTATTCATTACTGATCTAAATGATTAATGTGAATGGATATTTCATCGCCCTAATGGTACAGCTATCGATTCAACTGAATCGATAGCTGTACATAATTTCTTTATTGTTTGATTCGACTGAATCAAACAATAAATAAATATGTCTGTGCAGCAAATTAAACTTAGCAGCAGCCACCCGACTTGATGAATTACATACTTCGGATCTATGTCATCTGCTCTTCTAACATTGTAATATATGAATTTTATGACATGCACCAGCCACAGAAGTAAGAAGTTTCCAGATATGGCGAAGAGTAAATTCACAGACTGCTTCCTGTTCTCCATCTCGGGCTCAGTGGGACACTCTCCCTTGCTCTGACCCTTCAGTCCGTTATGGACTCCATTGGCCACTAAAATGTATCTGCCTCTCAGAGTGTTGAGCTGCAGGATTAAAGCAAATGGAACCAAAATCTGAAAATCTTTCCAAACCGGTTAAGTCCAACACATGCAGAATCAGAATCAGAGTTTGGTTTGATATCTCATTCCCCTGGAATATTATTAATGATCAAATTAGGTTCATATAAAGTTCTTTAAAACAAATCTGAGTGCAGGTTGTTGCTGGTACTGAAGTTGCAGTTCTCTCGGTGCATTTTTTTCAGCTTCTGGCAAAAAATAGCCGCACGTCAATCACAAGAGAAAGTGTCGGGTGAACAGAATGAACAGTCTCATACTCCATACAACAGGACAGTGATGATACTGTACACAAGGATGATATTCAGGAGAGATTCCAGAAAGTAATAATATCCCATAGCGTTTGACATCAGTGCTAGTTGCCATAAGGTCAGATATTGTTATGACTATTAGTTCGCCAATAGATTGCGGGTTTGTGCAAGGAGCGAGGGAGCATTTTCTCTTCTCAGAATGACAATCGTCTCTAAATTAACTGCAAGATGGAGAAAGGACAAGACCCTGCAAATTTACTGATCAAAT
>NW_025211749.1:23925-24755 GCF_004010195.1 Chiloscyllium plagiosum
TGCTGAACAAAGACACCTTGGAGTGCAGGTTCATAGCTCCGTGAAAGTGGAGTCGTAGGTAGATAGGATAGTGAAAAATGCGTTTGGTATGCTTTCCTTTATTGGTCAGAGTATTGAGTTGGGAGGTCATGTTGCAGCTGTACAAGACATTGGTTAAGCCACTGTTGGAATATTGCGTGCAATTCTGGTCTCCTTCCTATCGGAAAGATGTTGTGAAACTTGAAAGGGTTCAGAAAAGATTTACAAGGATGTTGCCAGGGTTGGAGGATTTAAGCTATAGGGAGAGGCTAAACAGGCTGGGGCTGTTTTCCCTTAAGCATCGGAGGCTGAGGGGTGACCTTATAGAGGTTTACAAAATTATGAAGGGCATGGATAGGATAAATAGACAAAGTCTTTTCCCTGGGGTTCGGGAGTACAGAACTAGAGGGCATAGGTTTAGGGTGAGAGGGGAAAGATATAAAAGAGACCTAAGGGGCAACTTTTTCACGCAGAGGGTGATACGTGTATGGAATGAGCTGCCAGAGGGTGTGGTGGAGGCTGGTACAATTGCAACATTTAAGAGGCATTTGGATGGGTATATGAATAGGAAGGGTTTGGAGAGATATGGGCCGGGTGCTGGCAGGTGGGACTAGATTGGGCTGGGATATCTAGTCGGCATGAAAAGGTTGGACCGAAGGGTCTGTTTCCATGCTGTACATCTCTATGACTCTATGACTATCCATGACTGTCACAGGAACATCCTAAGATGCAACCAGGGACTATGTAACATTAGTTGTAACATTGATCCCGTGTGGTTGGAGGGTCCCAAGGCAGAAGATCAGGCATTCTTG
>NW_025211750.1:0-24757 GCF_004010195.1 Chiloscyllium plagiosum
GAACAAGAAGAACATTGCTAGCCAGACTAATAGCACCAAGAGCTGCCTCTTCCAAAGGATGGATGGCGCAGAAGCAGGGAAGATAAAACAGAATAAACATGTAACTTTCAGGCAATTGAACTTAAATTTTCTCAACTTCAAATTATTTTCTCAACTTGAATTGTTTTTAAACTAAACACTTTAGTCAGGACTTTTGACTAAACTTTCCTGAGACTGATGTATTCTACCTTGAACAATTCTAAACTATCTTTTCCTTTTCTCAGGGGCAACTGCTTTGCATATCCAACTTCAGCCAAGAATCCTGTCGAAATACCTAAATAGAAACAAAAAAAACTTTTACTTTTCAAGCTATGTGTGTTTCTCCTAATTAAAGTTTTAAAAAAATCAATCCCTGACCTGTTGAACTGAAGTCTAAGGCGCAACTACTAATTTTGTTCACTCATAAAACTCCCCCAGTGCACACAAAATCCCATCGCTCTCCAAGAAGTAAATCATCATGGCTACTTACAAGTTAATTATTAAACCCCTTCAGACACACAAAAAAACCCATATGCCACTAGTTGAAATTCAATACTCAAGAATAAATGATATTAAAATACATATAAATGATATACCTTGTTACATATCTAAGGCAAGATCCCTAATAGAGAATCTACAGGCAGACAATCAACCCTCTCAACAATGCCTAAAAGATGCTCAGGCCTACATGGCCTGTCATTACTTAAACTGTAGCCTTGAAAACAAGTTTGCTTTCCCAGGTGGGGACATACTGCGAGATTATAAAACTGAGGAACAGAAGTAGGCCATTCAGTCATACAAGTAAGAAGGAATCATATGGCAGGTATAGACAGCAGAGATCAAGCAATTCCCTAGCGATGTATAAAAATAATAGGAGTATACTTAAGAGGGAAATCAGGACAAAAGATAGCTTTGGCATACAGGGATAAGGAAAATCCAAAGGGAGTCTACAAATACACTGAGGACAAAATGGTAACTAGGGTGAGAATGGAAACCCTTAAAGATCAGCAAGGCCAACTCTGTGTGGAACCGCAAGAGATGTAGGAGTTACTAAACAAGAGGTTTGCATCAGTATTTACTGTGGAGAACAATACGGGAGATAGAAACCATGGGGAAATAAATAGCAACATCTGAAAAATGTCCATATTGCAGAGGAGGAGGTGCTGGATGTCTTAAAACGCATAAAGAATATAGAACATAGAAATATAGTACATAGAACATTACAGCACAGTACACGCTCTTCGATGTTGTGCCGACCTTTTATCCTACTCTAAGATCAAACTAACCTACGCATCCTTCATTGTACTATCTTCCATGTGTCTATGCAAGAGTTGCTTAAATGTCCCTCATGTATCTGACATATAAAGGTAGATAAATCCTCAAGACCTGATCAGGTGTACCCTAGAATTCTCTGGGAAGCTAGGGAAGTGATTGCTGGGCCCCTTGCAAAATATTTGTATCATCGATTGCCACAGGCGAGGTGCTGGAAGACTGGAGATTGGCTAATGCGGTGCCACTATTTAAGAAAGGGAACTATAGACCGGTGAGCCAGATATCGGCAGTGAGCAAGTTGTTGGAGGAAATCCTGAGGGATAGAATTTACATGTATTTGGAAAGGCAAGGACTAATTAGGGATAATCAACATGGCTTTATGCATGGGAAATCATGTCTCATGAACTTGATTGAATTTTTTGAAGAAGTAACAAAGAGAATTGATGAGGCCAGAGCGGTGGACGTGATCTTAATGAACTTCAGTAAGTTGTTCGACAAAGTTCCTCATGGTAACCTGGTTAGCAAGATTAGACCTCATGGAATACAGGGAGAACTAGCCATGTGGATACAGAACTGGTTTGAATATAGAAGACAGAGGGTGGTTGTGGTTTTCAGATTGGAGGCCTGTGGCCAGTGGTGTACTACAAAAATTGGTACTGGGTCCATTTTTTATAAATGATTTGGATAGCAGGTATAGTTAGTAATTTTGCATATGATGCTAAAATTGAATGTGTAGTGGACAGAGAAGAAGGTTACCTCAGAGTATAACAGGATCTTGATCAGATGAACCAATGGACTAAGGAGTGGCAGATGGGGTATAATTTAGATAAATGCGAGGTGTTGCATTTTGGAAAGGCAAATCAGGGCAGGACTTATACACTTAATGGTAAGGTCCTGGGGAGTGTTTCTGAATAAAGAGACCTTCGAGTACAGGTTCATATTTCCTTGAAAATAGAGTCACATGTAGATAGGATAGTGAAGAAGGCATTTGGTATGTTTACAATTATTGGTCAGAGCATTGAGTATCAGAGTTGGGAGGTCATGTTGCGGCTGCACAAGACATTGGTTAGGTCACTATTGGAATATGCATGCAATTCTGGTCTCCCTGCTACAGGAAGGATGTTATGAAACTTGAAAGGACTCAGAAAAGATTTTGCCAGGATGGTGCCAGGGTTGGAAGGTTTGAACTATAGGGAGATGCTGAATATACAACTGCTATTTTCCCTGGTTTGTCAGAGGCGAAGGGGTGACATTATAGAGGTTTATAAAATCATTAGGGACATGGATAGAGTAAATAGACAAGGTCTTTTCCCTGTGGTGGGGGAGTCCAGAACTGGAGGGCATAGGTTTTGGGTGAGGGGAAAGATGTAAAAGGGCCCTAGGGGCCTTTTTCATGCAGAGGATGGTGCATGTATCTAATGAGCTGCCAGAGAAAGTGGCCGAGGCTGGAACATTTACAACATTTAAAAGGCATCTGGATGGGTATTATGTCTAGGAAAGCTTTAGAGTGATATGGGCCAAGTGCTGGTAAATGGGACTAGATTTATTTAGGATATCTGTTCAGTGTGGATGAGTTAGACCAATGTTTCCATGCTGTACCTCTCTATGACTCCGTAACTTAACCTGCTCTGCGATTCAACAAGATGGCTGATCTGATAATCTTCACTTACAATTTCCCATGTCTCCTTTACATTCAACTGTTGCGGAAGCAACAGGAATCAAGAGATGACCCTTTCATTGTAAATGTCGTACAGTGCCTTTAATTAGAAATATCTCATTTGACAAGTTCAGGGTATCATCCCATCCATCCTTACTGGTTGGTGTTGAAAATGTAAGTGGGAGGTGAATGTAGTGTTTAGTTTAGAGAGCAACTACAAAATATGTTGTAAATTCCAATGATTTTCCAACCCACTCCTGACCTTCCTGCTGTGTACAGGTCATTTTCAAAAAAATTCTTTCCTGTGAGATAAGGCACTAAGTGATGTCACAATGATGTATATTTGTGCACATTGATTTCCAGGAGCAGATCATTGGATATTGGTCGAGAGCCTCACGAATTATGGAGTGAACCACTGTACAGTTCAGGCCAGAGTGTTGATCAGACTTGGTACCTTTCTAGCTTCACATTCCTGATGAAGAGCTTATGCTCAAAACATCAACTCCCCCTGCTCCTCGGATGCTGCCTGACCGGCTGTGTTTTTCCAACACCATACTTGTTGACTACTTTTCTCTTTTGTATGGTTCAATTATTCAGACTTTGCAAACTACGTGAAGTGGTGTCAGCTACGTGATTATTTCTGATGTTCTTCAAAAAGCCACACAATAATGGCTTCCATTAAAACATGCAATCATGTACAATAAAAAAAATCCAAAAGATTAAATGGGAACATAAGTTGCAACAGACTGCAGAGCTATATTTAAATTGCTAAACGCCTATTGTAATCCATGGGATATCTGAAATGATTATTAAAATTACCTTTCCTTGGCTCGATCATACTTATCTGGTTGTAAGTTAATTTAACTGCTCAACACTCAGTCGCACTATAATTCAAAATTGTTTTTGATTTGGATATATCAAAATCACTTTGCACTTAGTTAGATATTTACAAAAAGCCATCATAACTTTCCTTGAATTTCTTCAGGCTCAAATGACCATTCAGTTGAAACCCAATTTATTGCAAAGCTAGGAGGAATCTGTTACATAGCTTTATTCTTATTTGTTTAAGCACACAAGAGTTAGCACGTGTCCCAATCAGACAATTTCATGACACAGAGCATGTGTTTTTAGTATTGATGCTGACAGAGCATATAGCTTTTAGCAGCAAAAGTCTCATGTTGTCGTCAATGTAAAATGTAGAAAATAGAAAGCAAAATGAATCAGTTTGACTTGATGACTAATTAGATGCAGTACTCATGGCTGATTCCACAGTAATATCAAGACGATTTTCTAAATTTATTTGGACAAGAGAAATGAAGAAAAAAATGAAAACTGCAGGAAGATCACACCCTCTTTATACATTGTTGAAAACACATGTTGCATTTGTCACCAACATAAAGTCAACAGAAAATATTCCTGGAACGAAAGAAAAAGTCAAAGAAAGGATTTACTGGATAGCTAAGAAGACCATGGCATGTGTGACAAGTACTTAACTGCAAAATCTCTCTCTGTTCTGAACTGCAAGCCTTCAGGAAAGACCTCAAAAAGGCGGCTAGGTTTTCCATGGTGAATGTCGCATGTGTCTGTTAACATGCAAGCATGGCCAGTTATGACAGCCAGGAGAAAGAAAGATCAGCTTACTGCCGGCATTCTGGGGCAGTTATATGCCGAGACAAAAAAATGGAATTTGATTCAACTCTCGAAAGTGAATTGCTGTTTTTTTTTAAAAACCATGTTGGGATGTTAAAATATTTATATTGTTTTGTCTTGCACATTCCTTACTGAGGTCATAATACGTTTTGTTTTGGACTATGTTCCATTCTGTCAATTCTCTCCAATTTCAGTTGGAGTGTTTTGTGACTTCCATATTGGAAAAACCTAACAATCAATTCTGTATAGTATGGCACAATCATGTTCGACTGTGATCAACAGTTATGATGATACTGTGGTTTTAAAAAGGTGTATTTTGTCCTTTTTTGATGAGGGTTGAAACAGAGGTGATGAGCAATCTGCTTCAAAGTCAATAAAGTAAACAGCTTGTGAGGTCTTGGGTTTTCTTTAAGTGAAACACTAGATGCAGGCTGAATGGGTGGGGTCAAGCTCCCACAGAATCAGGATTTTGTTTTGTTTTATCCTTCCGTAGCAGTTGCTGGAATCTTGAAGCTGAATGAGGAAGCTCGTACTTCTCCTACATTACGACTAAAAGCTGTTCTCTTCCTGCTGCTAAAATTGCATGCGAGACAATCTATTTTACCAAATGTGCCTTTGCCGTGGGTGTGTTTATGGGATGTCACTATATTGGAACAGTTAATTAGTAGTAGTTAATATTTCTATCATTTTATTAAGCATTTTGATAATATTACAGTTAAGCCAATTCTTTTCTTTGCCTTTTATTTTCTCTGAATTTTAAATGCAGTATAAAAATAAGGCATGTTATGCTTAATGTCAAGTAGTTTGACTAATCAAATTGCACCTGGAATGCAATGCCTTATACTGACCTTTAAAATAAGAAAGAGTTAGGATGTAGCCTATCTTTTTTATATATTTTTTTAGGGTGTTTGGTTGGTCCATAACCAAGCATATTGCACAATTACAAACAAGAACAGAAATTGCAGGTAAAGCTCAGCAGGTCTGATAACATCTGTGCAGAGAAATCAGAGTTAACATTCTGTGTCCGGTCACCCTTTTACAGAGGGAGTTTTGAGGAAGGGTCACTGGATCCAAAATGTTAACTCCGATTTTTCGTCAGAGATTCTGCCCAAATTGTTGAGCTTTTCCAGCAATGCCTGTTTTTGTTCCTGATTTATCCAGCGTCTGCAAATCTTTCAGTTTCTATATTGCACAATTACTTCACTCAAGGACAAAACCTACATGAATGAATGTGTTACTTATCCCATCCCACCTTTCAAACTCAGAAGTGATCCTATAGATAAAAAAAACAAATTCCAGAAATTTACAAAATGTAACAGCTTAGGAAGGACAGTGTTGCTATTACTGCAATATAAGTTTTGTATTTTGATAATCAACAGTTCAAGGATGCAAAGACACTCAGAACAACAGAGTTCTATGTCAAGAACTGAATATTTAACTCGTCTTCAACTTTAGCCTTCTGAAGCTTGACTATAAAAATATTCCTGTAACAGTGTAATGAGGGTCTGTCTGGACATAGCTGAGCTACCAATTTCAGTGAATCTCAAATATCTCAAGCCAAAAAGCACAACACATCTGCTATTTTCATGTAATTAAATTCTTTATGGTGACTACTGAGAAAATTGATATTCTCTTTGTAATTTATGAGAAGCAGTTCCATACAACTTTCTACCTAATCAATGCAGAAAAGCGGAATATTTATTGTTCAGTGGGGACTGGACACCTTTATTTTCTCTAAGAGGCAGATTTGATTTTCCCCACACTGCATGTCACATTCCATATTTGGTGAGCTCTTTGTAAGATGATGTTGCCATAGGCATCCTAACGAAGGCACCACTAGAGATTGGTGTTGCACCACAACAGCAAAGAATAACAGTCAAGAAGCAGAAACAGCCCTAAAGTTGATGGAGTTCCTATCTTCTAGTAATTCAATGTTTTGTTTCATGGTCTGAGACTTAGGACATCCAGTAGCTTTCTCAAGGTGAAGATTCAGTGAATTTTAGACGTAAATCCATTGACACCTACCCTCTTGAAACCTGGAATCTGCCTGAGGAACCTCCATGGTTGGATATCCCCAAAGAGACCTTTGATCCCAAAAGATCTCTCCAACCCACCGTAGCCTCTAATCTTTATTCCTGACAACACTCTGCAAATTCTCATTGACTAACCTTCAAAAGACTGTCTCCCACCTGAAATCAACAGCCAACCTGATGCAGACCCCTCCTGTTCCTGTCACAAATCCAACAAATGCTCCTTTTAATCCCTATCTAATTGGGCCACCCAACCCCTGGTCTGGGTCATCCCACTTTACCTCTTCCCTCTGTTGACCCCCTTAACGCTGCACTGGTTGACTCTCTTTACTCCACTTTTTTCTGCCAGTCAAAACCTCTTGCCTATAAGCAGATTGGGTTCCCTTCTGAGTTCAACCCCTCCAATGAGCCCCTTACTTTCCTCCTACTATCACCACTTCATTTTCCGTCCCACATTGACCCTCTTCCCAAATCGACTAACCCCTCTCTCCCAATTAGTCATCCTCCAACCAAATCCCCATTCCCTGCAATTCAGGCTACTCCTTCCCAATCAGATCCCCTCCTTCCATCCCACAGCACTGATTGACTCACATACACCCTCCATTGCCCCCAATACTCACAACCTCCCTTATTCACGTACACTGCATGGACCTATCTACTTATGCAGTCTCCAGCTAGCAGATTCCTATCCAATGGAGGCTAATCTGTCAATCACAATGGCCTGACTGCAGGTTTGGGGATCGGAGAGATGGGAGGGTTCATGACTTGGGGGAGTGGAGGAGGAAACCAGTCAGTGACATTAAGGACATGTACCATTAACCTAAAGCTTCATCACAGATTCAGGAATCCCAGATTACATGATCTGAATGACTTTCTATCACTTTCACTATGGATCAGATAGGTAAAACTTCAACCCAACAACTAGTATTTAAAAGGTAGCTAAAAGGACATCCCTACCAAATGATAGGAAAGTATTTCATCAGCAAACCAGCCATGAATGTCTGTATAACAGCAAAAAAAGCCTCATGTTAATTTGTGCACTTGTGATTCCAAGGCAGCTTGACTTGTGCAGATTTCCCCACATCCATGCAGGGATTACAGTCAACAACATAGCAATAACCTTTATTGCTGCTTTCTACAGGCCTTAGAAAACAACAATTAGTTTATTGTCTTTTGCACCATGTTTTGTTGGAAATGGTGATTCATGTGCCTGTAACCTGTACAACATAAGTTGTCAAAACACGTGCTTAGAAGTTGTAATCTGAGTGAATTTCTATCAAGGGTTCTCAAGAGCTGAGATCTAAGCTGCCAAATGAGTAAACTGTGTTTCTGCTGTTGCATTACATGAGCTTTTTTCTGTTTTTTGTTTCATTCAAATGCCTTCAGATTATTTTGTTTCTTAAAAGAGGAAAAATTGTCATTATGTAAATAAAGAGTTTTATAAATCTTTCACAACACCAGAGATATATTGGGGTGGCACGGTGGCTCAGTGATTAGCACTGCTACCTCACAGTGCCAGGGACCCAGGTTCGATTCCAGCCTCGGGTGACTGTCTGTGTGGAGTTTGCACATTCTCCCTGTGTCTGCGTGGGCTTCCTTCGGGTGCTCCGGTTTCCTCCCACGCTCCAAAGATATGCAGGCCAGATGAACTGGCCATGCTAAATTGCCCATCGTGCTAGGTGCATTAGTCAGAGGGAAATAGGTTTTGGTGGGTTACTCTTCAGAGGGTCGGTGTGGACTTGTTGGGCCGAAGGGCCTGTTTCCATGCTGTAGGGAATCTAATCTAATCTAATATATAGATTGCAATTCTGGCTATTCAGTAGCATTTAAGGTCAAGGCATTGATTGTCAGGCTCTGAATGTGAGTCAAGATTACCAGCCTCAAATACAAAATGGACAGTGGCCAACCTTGGGTCAGCACAATGTTGGGCAGATTGGAGCCTGTCCTTTAGGAGAAAGATCTGTCCAGTGGTAATTGTAGGGTTAAGAAAACTTGTGTTGACAGCAGTCCACATTATTCTTTTGGACCCAGAAGTGGCAACACCATTTTCTTGATTGCCCCTGGTAATTTGAGCACTTAGTTCACCCTTTTGGCTGTCCTACTCATTTGGCCACATACTCTTTAGATCACATCTGCAATCAGTAGTCCAATCTGATTACCAGGATCAGATCTGATTGCCTTTCATGAAGAAAAAACAAGCAACAGACAATTTCTATTTTACTCTTTTTTTCTAACTGGCTCTTTCAACCTGTCTCTCCAGAACATCTACAGAGAAGTTCGGTTTGAAAAAAGTTTGTTGTTAGTTTCCCTTTAAAAGACAGGCTCTTCTTAAGAAAATTATTGTAGCATTAGCTTATTGATGTTTTAGGCATCGCCTCAGGAAAAAACGTACACTCAAAATGAAAAATTCAAAAAGTCGCTGATAATTCATGTGTAAAATACAGTGACAACGTAACATTTCCCACAGGTTGCACTGGAGCTGGTAAGATGGTTAAAACAGAGCAGCTCCAATTCACACTTGGTTCCTGGTGAGTTTTGATTTTAATGATTGCTTTGACGAGGTACCAAGTGATCACAAGCCTCAGGCTCATCATGGTCTTCCGACAGCAACCTACATGATGGAAAATCTTTCAGTGTGAATCAGTATGATTTTTTTCAGTGTAATATTTCTACTGTTACAGAACTAAAAAAAAGTCCAACCAATAAATTCTGAAAAAAAGACCATGAATTTTGAAACTATTTTTCAGTGATTATTTGTCGCTTGAAATAAAGTGAGGTTGCTGAGTTACATGGGGGAAACGATAATAGCAAGGATGACAATAGCAAGAGTGCTTCATTATGTTTATACAGAGAATGAAAAAAAATGTTAACCTCTGAGTAAAATATTGTTTTTTTCCAGTGCAATAACTTGTCATCCTTCAGCTAACACATTCTACCTATAAGATACAAAAATCAATTTACTTATCCACCTACAGTAGGTAAGGAAAACATTTCCTTATGTGTCATTATGAAATCTATGCAGCTGTCTGCATTGTCACACTTCCTGCAAGACACGTCTGTCATAATTTGGTCGTCACATTGAAATGAAAAAAAATTACATCTGTCATGACAACGGAACAAGATAGTTTAGAAATTGTTTCCCTAAGCTCTCCCAGATGCCATTTGTCTTTCTTACAATCTCAAATACACTTGATGCAGAATAAAAGGGAGAATGGAGGGTACATTAATCTTCACAAGTGGGTTGATCGGGTGGGGCTGTGTGTAGGGTTGAAATGGTCAAAATATGTGAAACAAAAGCCAAGCAAACTTATTGCCAGTTTAACCACAGCTGCAGCTGAGAATTCCGCTCAAGGGATGTGAATCTGTCTCTATAATATTTAAACAGAACTGTATTCCTCAGATTAGAGCAGCCATTTAAAATTCAATACTGACTAGATGCATTCCAGTGTTCAGAAGACCTGGCAACTAAAAGGTGAGGAAAGCAGGTGGGAACAGTTTTTTTGATAGCATTCCTTTTGCGCCATGAAGAACAGGAATGGGTCTCCTGGTTACTCCAAAAAGCCAATCACTATTACCCCCTGATCCACCCCCATCAAACCTGCAAGCTCTCCTTAACCCCATGCCCCTATCTGCAAGTCTCAGAAACCTTCAGCCCAACCTTTGCACCAGACAACTGATTCTGCAACTAATCAGAGTTCCTTCTATGCCACTACATGGCAATCACTGTTCCCTCACAGGTTATGCAAAAGTCAGTTCCTTTAAGTTATCACGCGTACCAAAAATGTTGAAGAGGGCCACTGCTTCAACACAATGCTTTTCCCAAAGAAAAGGAAAACGATGCTCATCAGAACCTTGGTGTTCCCAGTTTCTGACCCCTGCACACAAATGCCCCTTTTTCTTTCACATTGCTCTGTAAATAATTGCCTTGTGACATAAGCAATAGAAATGTTCACAATTGTATTTACCATCTCTTCTCCATATGATAATTTTGAAATAAACATTTTTGCCGTTTAAGATGTTTAACTTTATCTATGTAATTATTTCTTACTTTCAATATCTTTAGTTATTTCTTTTTTCTTTTGGGGGCCTCAGAGTCCTCCATAAGTCTGTTCAATTGATTCATACACCTACACAACCTGCACAACTGGTCCACACCTCTCAATGAATACCCTGCTTTTGGCCCCCTCAATCATCCAGTTTTCCTCTTGCTGATCTTCCAACTTTTCCTTTCAGATTTAAAAACTTCCCTCATCTGTTTACTTGCAATCAGATATTTGTGGGCACTCACACAACCCTGTCCTTGGGAACACAGCCACAATTATGGAATTTTTTTTTCCCATTTTAGCATAGAATATTTCCTTACACATTTTCACTTCCACCTTGTTTATAAACGTTTTTCATTAATTAGTTCCTCACTGATAGTCACACATGTATGTATCTTCAAATTTCTCCTGGTCTCTTCAATGAAGGAGACCGAGTTTCATGACAGGAATCCCTGAATCACAACAATTAGTTTCTACAGTGCTGCCTCTTCTCTATGCTATTCATCACCTTCAGAGAAAGCACCACTAATTGAGTAATACCCCCAACACTTACAAAATCATCCTCAAAATTTATTTTCCTGCTAAACAATGAAATATTGTCTAGCAAAAACTATTAAGCCATCCCGTTAAGTGTCTGCACAACTTCCAAAACTACTCAGGAGTTCTCCATATGTTTCCTCAAGACTCTGCCCAATTCTTCAATCATCAAAAGGTTCTCCAGATTTACTACACTGACAGATCCTCAACCCTGTCAGATTCCAATCCATCTTTAATCACTGCCAGGGCAGTTCAAGATCCAGTCCCCGAGATGCTCTCAGCAATACACTGGAGAGGCATGAGCTAAAGGTTCAGCATAATAAATTAGCACATGGTTCATTTCTGATGAGAGATCATTGAGCTGAAATGTTGTGTGTTTTTAACTCTTAAAATCCATCCATGGAGATAAAATTGCAACTGCTAGTTCTGTTTTTCTCACAATAAATGCTGACAAGACCTGCTGAGTATTTTTAGCATTTTCTGTTTTTGATTCAGCATGTGGTTTCTTCACAAACTTTCTTATATTTTTAGGCTTTTTATTTACTTTGAAGTAATGCTTTGGTGAGGATGGCTATTCCAATAATTAAATAGGGAACAAAGTTCATGATGGACGAATAGTGGCAGATACAATGACCTCTAAGACTTTCTATGAACACCTACCATGAACCCAAGACTTGTGTGTGGATAACCCATTGGCCGCCACAGACCATCTGACATGACACTGGATCAAGAATAGCTCTGTTCACAAAAGCAAGGCTTAGCAAAGTATGAAGCTTTCGTGTCTTTGTAACTTATGACCACTACCTTAGGATGCATTTGCCATATCAAGCAGTGAACAGTGCAAAGAAGTATCTAGAATGCTTTAAAGGCTGCTTTTTGCAAAGGTTGATGTTGTCATTTTGGAAAAACACGCAATATGAAAAGCTTTTGTCAGAAAGCACACTTCTTCTAATACATTGAGATTCAGATTTTAGATTTAGAGTACTACACATCAAATTAATGGCTTTCACCAAAATGGTTTGCTATTAATTAATATTCAAATAGTGTCTGCATTCGGAAACATCATTATGTCCATCAATGACAGTAAGTCCTGGAAACAACCATGGCACATCCATTACATAATGGATTTATTGCCCATCCCTAATTACCCAATCAGGGCAATTAAGAGTCAACCACATTGATGTGGGTCTGCAATGACATGTAGGCCAGACCAGGAGAGGATGGCAGTTTCCTTCCCTAAAGAAATATTCGTGAACCAGATGGGTTTTTTTCCAAGAATTGGTAATGGATTCATGGTCATCATTAGACTCTTAATTCCAGATATTTATTGAATTCAAATTCCATCATGGTGAACATGGTGGAGGCATTAAGTGGATATCACAACTAGTTGACCATTAATAATCTGGTCTGCTTCCTATAAATACATTGCACAAGCAACATCATTTTTGATACTTCTATAATTTTCAATGCCAAGTTTCTCTTGCAACTCAAACACATATAGCCCATCATATCATTACTACACGAGTATGAGGGAATTAATCGCTAGTTTAAAATGTATTCGCTGAATATTTGCACATAGAAAAGATTAAAATCACTTGGAATGCACTAACTTTTCACCATCATATTTCAGTAAGCTGTCATGTGCAATGAATTATGAGAACGATGGTTAGATGCAAAACGAAACAGCCAACAACTGTGGGAACCAATGAAAAGATTGAGATGAAATGGCTAGCAAACATGATCTTAACTCTGGCTTTCTAAGTACTAACATATACAACTGAACTTAAAATGTTGCTAGTGTCAATATGTAACTAAACATATTTCTTCCAACAAACAGATATCTGCCTTCATCACATTTTCTGCAATTAAGATAAATGGTGAACCACAACAATGTTGATTGCCTGTACTTTTAAAAAAAAATGTTTTCAAAAAAGACTGAGCTCCTACACGTACACTTTATTTTCCATTGACATCAATAGCATTTGAAGCAGCTAATGTCTGTATCAAGTTGGTCTTATTCTCTTCAATTTTGTAACAATTTGTTAGCCCACGCAAGGAGATGAAAATTGGACAAGTGGAACTGGCACGTTATCCCAACGGTAAAACTTTGAAACAGCAAATAAGTGATTTATACAATTGTTCTGGGTGCAAATACAGATGAATTATCATATTCTTTTTGAGAGGTCTCAGTCAGTCACTAGCTAAAATCTTGCAGAACTGAATAAAGAATAATTTGCAGCCTCTATCTCTCAAACAAAATGATGTGGAGGAAGGAACTGGTGTGCTGGCTGGAAATGGGATATTCCAGCTTGTCTGGTCTGTTGTTGGTTCACACACTCCAAGACTCTACATCCCAACTGAGGAACAGCCTCTTTCATCCCATACCAAGCCTGATGTGAGTGGATTGTCTCTGCTTAATCTGACAAGTTGCTACTTTCAGCTGGAAAAGGTTGAGCAAGTGCCAGTTAGAATTCAAGCGTGGCCTTGTTGCTTTGAAGTACTCTGAACCCCAGTCTGGTGTGAGAACAATGTTTCCCACAACCCCCCCACCCCGAACCCCCACCTCGCCCCCCACCTTCCTCCTACTCCCACAAACTGTTAAAATCAGTTCCAAAATCAGTACTAAAATCCTGAAACTATAGATCAAGAGCCAGATTCTTCATGCCCTAACCCTGAGCAACAATATAAAGGAGATAACCACAAACAGGAAAGCAGAAGTAAGGACATTTAACTGTTTTCTTATAAAATAATCTGTAAATGTCTTTGTTTTGTAAACAAATCAAAACTATGATGAAATTTTTGCAATAGTGCTGTTATAGTGCTTTGTCAAGAATGTTCACTTCAGACAATATCAAGTCACTTGATTACATGCGTCCGTTTGAAGGCTTATTTTATTTTTTGAGATAGAGCAGTTCAGATTTATTGAGGTGACTGGGCTGTCACAACTATGTTTTTATTTGTTTAACTGACAATGGAATATGTCTCACTGTTACTAAATAAAGATAGCATGGGCAAATAAGCAACTTAACCTATGGTGTCACCCTTCAATCACCAGGATATCCTCAAACTGGCACATCAGCACAGATAAAAATCCATTATTTATTAAGTGGTAAGCATCTATATTGCTGGCTTTCCGCTGCTCGTTTGGTGGCCTCATTTACAGAAGCAGGTAAAGATTTACAGTCACTGAGATGTGGATTTGCTACATGCTGTTATGTTTATTATTAAGGTACAGTGGTTAGCACTGCTGCCTCACAGTGCCAGAGATCCAGGTTCCATTCCTGCCTCAGGCAACTCTCTGTGTGGAGTTTGCACATTCTCCCCGTATCTGCGTGGGTTTCCTCCAGATGCTCCGGTTTCCTCCCACAGTCCAAAGATGTGCAGGTTAGGTGAATTGGCCATGCTAAATTACCTGTAGTGTTAGGTGAAGAGGTAAATGTAGGGGAATGTGTCTGGGTGGGTTGCTCTTCGGAGGGTCGGTGTGGACTTGTTGGGCTGAAGGGCCTGTTTCCACACTGTATGTAATCTGTAAATAAAACTGTATTACATCTTGCATACTTCATGTTCAGCATGAGGGGTAAAATGGCCTCCTTTAGATGTTGTATGTTATTACATGTAATTTTAACATTTTGTCATTTCTATCTCAAATATCATAGGACATTTTTGAAGCCAATTCTTAAATAAAGGAACATGGCTTATGTATTTAAGAGTGAAGACTAATTATTTTGTTATTCTTCCTGGCTGAGGCCTTATTTTGTTACCAAGCATAGGCCCTGCAGGATATGGAGATTAGAATACGCGATTTACTAGTGCCTGTTCAATGTAGTAGATACACCACAACAATTTGTATTGTGTATTTCACTGAATATTTTTTTTCATATAGCTATGTACTGGCTGCACACATCAGTAGGAAGCCTAAAATCATTAATTGCTCACAGCATTCAAAGCTTGCTCACGTGTCAAAAATGGAAGTGCACTGACGCTGGAATAAGTGCTGGCATGCATGTGGGAAGAGCACCCAACTTCAAAAACAGTGACAAATGGGATTCCAGGAGAGAGATGGATCCCCAGGTTATGGAAGCTACACTGGGAGTCTTGGTGGTAGAGGTAGAGAGGAAGGAAGATGTCTTGTTCCTGCAGGGGACCAGGAGGCTCTCTACACAAACAATCAAAGGGCAATGGAAGCAGATAGCCATGGAGGTCAAAGCCAGCAGCTTAGCCCGAGGACTTGGATGTTGGCACAAAAAATTCAATCCCTGACACACAAATGATAAATGCCAGGGAGTACATTTATTGATCTGAAACAAGACTCAGACAAATGATTCCTTTGTCCAAACCAATTATAATTACTCTTGAACGCAAGGAAAAAGTACCTGTTCACATTATGTGTAACAGCTCCAACAGGCGATTCAAAATACCATCTTGTTATAACATGGACGTGGGAAAATCTCTACGTGACTATTCAGCAAAGCAGTAAGTACAAAACTATGATAACAGGCCTGACTGATAGGAAGTGAGACAGTTCACTGAGACAGTCTTCTTTCCCAGGCCATCTGCTTTCCCATCGATCCTGGCCAAAAGATGTCCGGTTGTTTAAGCTGCAGTTTTTTTTCGTACTAGCTATTAGCAATACTAAATTAAACCTTCAAGCTATTCTATCCTTCATGCTGGCTTCCAAAATATTTTATTCTTCCACACACACAAGTGGTCAATGCCAGGGAATGCATTTTCAAATGCCATATCCCACCAACTGTATCACTAGCCTCAGATACTTTGAATTTACTCATGCTTATCAAATCACTTATCTACCAACAATATCTATCAATCAAGAATGATCCCAAACATCTTTCTGTTTCACTAATCTTCACACATTTGACACATGAAAGTTTTACAAGCATGATTCAGCTTTGAGACATCGCCAGCTACTCAGGCATGGTAGCCGCATAAACCAGATCGCATCACCCTCATCACTGTGCCTCCCTTTGTCATGAGGGATATGCAGTCCTGGAGGATTATTAAAGACAAAATTAACTGGAGGACAGTGGTAAACTTACATGTTGTGACCTTCATAGAAAAGACTGTCTGGCCATTAAAGGGGCACATCTTACTGAAGTCATGGAAAGCTGAGAAGCTGAAACCATTAAAAATGCTGGCATCCACATAGCTATTCTGCCTTCCCCCATCTTAATATCCCTTCATACCACATTCTTCTTATCTGAAAGTTTCAGATAATATAGTTCTGCACCTCTTACTTCACCAACCATAGCCTCACCCACGTGCCTTTTCCCTTTCGGATACTTGAGTGGTTGACCAAACCTAACCAGGCAATGGAGGAGAAAGTGAGTAGAGCAGATGCTGGAGATCAGAGTTGGAAAGTGTGGTAATGGAAAAGCACAGTCGATCAGGCAGCATTCGAGAAGCAGGAGAGTCGTTGTTTTGAGCATTAGCTCATCATCAGGAATGAGGGGGTGGCTCAAGGGGGCCCAAGGAGTAATGTGAAGAGCACCATCACTTGACTTCACACTGGCTGCCACCAGATACTTCCTGTTTCTTAGAAGATAGATAGGAGGCAAGATTTGCAGGCAGCGAGACACTTAGCATGAATGGGCAAGATGCAAAAATAATATGGGTGACACTCACCAGAGGACAATGTCATATATGAATCCATTCAGGAGCTCAGACAATGATTTCATTGAGGCAGCCAGCAAAAGAATGCTGGAGTGTATGTACAATAACAGGCTTGTTGTATTAGTAAGTCTGACAGAAAGCCTGTGTTCAATGCCAAGGAGCCTGGAGAAGACCAAGACCTACTGGATACAAGGTTTTGTGCAAAGCTTCAAGTCCATCTTCTCCAGCATAGGAATGGTAGCCAATTCCACTCACACGCTGGTGGAAAACCAGGATAGATTATCTGATGGCTGATGTTGCAACTTTCACTCCAGTATTAGCAAGACGCACCCAACCTCAGTGCTGCAGTAAAAGCTTATGTGACTGCTACCATAATGCCTGTGGATGACAATGTGCAAAGGGACTTGCAGAGAGTCACAGGCACTCCACAACCTGTCCTCCAATATAATATTAGGATTGCTGAATCACTGTCCTGGGAGAGTGCTAGTGTCTCATGGAGAGTACACCTGCTGCCTTGTCTCTCAATGAGGTGACATGTGTCTTCTGAGCCGACCAGACATCCAATGCTCTTGCTGTTGTCTTTGGCCTGCTAGCCCAGAATGGTTCGAACAATCTGAGATAGTCCTCAGCCCCAGCTCAGTCCTGAGCTGCTTTAGGCCATCCTCCACTGTACATTAAGTAGCCATCCAGCAACCATGTAGCAGTCACTAGGGTGGCACAATGGATGGGGGCACAGACAAGTGAAACCACACAAGACAGGCATGAAGAGAGTGCAGAAAAATCATTTTTGTATGTAATATGAATAATTATATTTAAAAATTTGTTTGAAATGTTTCTTTTTGTGGTGAATATTATTTTTGCTATGCATCCAACTGGACAGGATGGTCAGTGACAAATTCATTGTAAAAGTGAGGATGTTGCTGACTGGGGAGCTGGTGTTGGTGCCTTTGTACTCAGATAATTTGTTCCTGGATTGCTCTGGAAGACTGTGGAAATGTTATAACCTCCTCCTTTGCTCTTCCTTATGGTCTTCCTCCTTCCTGTGGTCCTGCTGCTCAGCTGTGATAAGAGATGTTCCTTCACATTGGTGAGATTTTATTGCATGGAGCAGACCACCATATATCTTGACAGCTACTCTGCCAAATATTGCAGAGTTCCTTAAAGGATGCCCTTATTGAAGCACAAGCAACTCATTCACTGTTATCAGAGGCTCAGATAAGAGGATTACTTAAATGAAAATCCTGGATGGATATCAAAACATTAGAACAGGAGGAGATTATTTAAGCTTATTAAGCTTTAAACTAATTTATTTATTCCAGGGCTGATCTGTATATGACTTAACTCCATATACTTGCCTTTGTCCCATTACTTTGAATGCATTTGGTGAACAAAAGAACATCACTCTCAACTTTCTAATTACTAGAATGCATGCTGTATAATTCCTACCGAAGGAGGGAAAATATGCTCAAGCCACCATTTTGGAAGGCTGGTGTCGTGCCCAGAAAATGGACACAAAGAATCCCAATGTCTCAAATACCATACTTATCAATCTGAGGGAGTTATTTTAAAGCCTCAACGTTTCAGTTACACACAGCTATTATTACAGTGTCAGTTCAGTACAGAGGGTGCTGCAACAATAACCATGAAGCTATCAGAGTCTCTGTTATGACAGGGAAATCTCATTACAACTTCTGCTTTCCCCACATGTGCTGTTAAACACAGCAATCAAAAAGTTTCTGTCAGAGATAACCTGCTTCTCCAAAATGTGAAGTGTTCCAAGTTTTTACTGATAGGCTCAATGTGTAAATCATTATAAATGGGTAAATTTATGATATGTCACAATGCTTTCCACATGATGAACGTCTAAAAAAATCAGTGAAGCGAGTAAAATAAAGACTTGGATTTGTCTAGCACCTTTCACAGCATGTGGAATGGCTGGGATGTCTGTGTTGTCCCAGTGAAAGTGATGTCCTTCTTTGTCTGTATGTATGGAAACTAGTGATAATGGGTTGTGTCCTTTGGTGGCTAATTGGTGTTCATATACCCTGGTGGCAATTTTCTTGTTTGTTTATTCAATGCAGTGTTTTTTAAAGTTCTTGTATGGTATCTTGTAAATGACGTTAGCTTTGCTTGTAGTATCTAATGGGTCCTTTAGGTTCATTAGTCGCTGTTTAAGTGTGTTGGTAGGTTTGTAGGCTACCATGATGCCAAGGGGTCTGAGTAGTCTGCAAGTCATTTCTGATATGTCCTCAATGTAAGGTAATGTGGCTATAGTTTTTAGTTGCATTGTGTCTGCTTGTTTGGGTTTGTTTCTGAGGAATCGGCCGATTGTGTTTATTGGGTATCCGTGTTTCAAAGCCTCTTGAGATTAGAGTGCAGCTAACACTCTCGGAATGTAGATTTTGTTTCACAGAACTGAGACAAACAGTAAAAATTTAAGCCCACACATTCATGCCAGCAGTGGCTGAGACAGATAGTAATGTTTTCAGTGTTTAGTGCTCCATGTTTATTGATTTTCTTCCGCCAATATCAGATGTACCAAATCCTGAAACAATCATTAAGGAAAGGAAAGCAAGCACTTGCACAAATAGTTCCTTCCACGATCTCATGATGGCTAAAAATCATTTTACAGTTAATGTAGTACCCACAAGCACCAATGGGATAATGGCTAGATACCCTGGTTTAATGAGGTCAGCTCCCAGACAATTATTGCCTTGGAATTTGCGGTGTGAAGAGTGATGAAACTCCCAATAGCATCAATACATTTCCATTTAAACATAAAAATAGGTCATTTGTTGCTTGAGTCACCTACATTTCCAGATACTTTGCTATACACATATTTTAACAAGAATTAGGCATGTAAACACACTCCATGGCTTGGCACTGAGCGACTCACTCACTGGATACCAACCAAAAATGCAAGAAAAGGTCCATTCAAGCATACATGAATTTTTCAAAATGAAGTAAGTCTTGTCAAATAAACATTCTGCTACTGAAATTTCACTTCATGAAATTTCACTGCTTCAGACTTTAATTATTGCTGGAAATTAAAGTAACTTTTACAGCTAACAAGATGCATTTTGTTGAAGCTTTTCATCTTACACACAACAGGATGTTTCACAAGAACACAAATTCAAGGACAAAACCAACATTAATATTGTATGAGAGGATAGTGCTGATTGTTTGGCAAGTCAACTCTGATTGGTTGAGGGAAAATGCAACCATTAAAGCTGATGACCCATTAGAAGCCAAATCTACCCTTGCCTCCATTTTTAACTTTTTACCTAAAGCTACTGTTTCAATACATTCCTGGTTAGCCCTTTTAATTGTCTTATTGGCAAATTGAAGATAGTCAAAATGCTGCTTCTTATTTCCAAACTTGCAGGACGTCCCACTGACCCATCGACTTGTATTTGCTAGCATATACTGGTTCTCACTTAAATAATTACATAATTGGAAATTTGAAGAGAGGGAGTGTCTAATCTTCAAATATTTGACTGGAGTTGAGACCCTTCTGGATAGGATTGCTTTTTGGCAAATGCTTTGGGAATAATCAAAGTGGAACTTTAATACATCCTCGGGAACTACAGTCTATGGCTGGTTAATACTGGTTGGCTTTGGGAGATGGGTGAAGGTTTGGGCTGGTGCGGCAGACACAGAAAGACCTTTGAAAATGTACGTTAGCAATTCAGTGCATGGTATGACCAGAGCAGGAGCTACAACTACAGCTATGGACATGGAACGGTATAAACAGCAACTCTAGTCACACTGGAGTAAATAAGTAAGAGACGCAGGGCCAGAAAAATCAAAGAGTAAAAATTCTCAGAAAAACATGTGTCAATGGGAAAAGTTCATGTGCCCTAAATCGAATGTGTATGCTTGAAAGCCAGGGTTTGAAAGGAACTGAGATCATGTAAACAGAGAAATACAAACATTAACAGAACCAAAGGTCCAATAAAGGTCCATACTCTCAAACAAAATAGAAGTCATGCTCAAGGCTTTTGACAAAAGGATAGTGAATTGAGAGAAGGTGTTATTTTGAGGTTTCGGAAGCCGGACAGGTTCCATTAATTTCAGAGTTGTGTTTTTTTTAATGTTATTATATTTGGAGTTTTTTTATTGTTTGGGAACTAACAAGGATTTCTATTAATCTGGGATATAATTAATTCCTTATAAAATAGAATTAGTTGAAATTTAGTGAAGCAACTGTATTTTGATCTGCAACTTTGCTATGAATGTGAAATTGGAAACAATTTTTCAACACTCAAGCACTGGGAACATTGCACACCATACCTTCTTGTTGTAGACAAGTTTAATATTATATCTCTTTTCAACTGAGATGTGTTCAATGCATAGCAACAGCTACCAGCATGGATGACACCTGTCAATGCATCAGATCATATGATGATATTCTGGCTGAATGATTAACAATTGCAAATATGTCTGGCAATAATGTGCAGGTAACAACTCAAAGTTAGTAGGCAGTGGTAGGCAGTGCACATTATAATTGGACTGCACGGAAATTCTGAATGTTTGAAAAGTGGTTCCAGTTAATAACATCTTTTGTTGTCTATTCTCTGTAAATATTTTGTCAACAGAAGTCACAGGGGTGATACAGTTCTAAAATTCTCTTCACAAGGCCCCATTTGATGTCAGATGTTAGAAATATCTACTTAGGACATTAATGCTGCATCAGTGCAGCGCCTAGTGCAGTCTGTACTTGCACCACAGCACCTACAGTTTCTATTCATTATGAAAGCAACTGTACATAACAAGTCCAACTGTACATAAAAAGTTCAACTTGTGTCCTGGTTTTACCATGCTATGATAAATAAATCACCAAAACAAACCTCTTGCAAGGAATTTTGACAAGGTTTAACAGTTTTTTCACATATGTTTGCCATCTTAATTTGATTTTTCAAACATTTTTAATTTAAGTTGTGAATGCTAATCATCTTATTGAATACAAATTGTCTGAAGAAGTAATTGAATGTGATGGCACAGAGCAAAGAATTAATGTCAGCAGAGTTAATGATTAACTCCAATTTTTTTGAGTACTTGTTATCTAAATCGCATGTACTAATTAATAACTCTCAGCTTCTGGTTCAGTAACTCTTCCATCAACATAATGCTCTTCCATTTTTGTTGACTATAATGCTATTACTTAGCCTGAATTGGATACAATCTCAGTCAGGCACACAATTAAGCTTTCTCTGTATCATGGCCTGATCATAACCTCCAAAGAACATCTCACGTTCAGCATTGAGACATTTCTACAGTAAATCCCCATGTATTTTTTTTTAAAAGATACTTTCCAAATATGAAAATTTCTCTTTTACTCACAAAATGATTGAGTAAAATTTCACATTATTAATCTAACATGATACATTCTACACTCTTGAATCCGATTCCAAGTGATACCTCCACGGTTTCAGCAGGACTGGAATTAAAAGTACTTTATTGTTTATATCTGTCTATAGTTATTCTCGAAAATCTTCATCTCAGTCCTTAAGCAGATATTGATCCAGTTTGCAAAGAATTAATTAATATGGCATTAACTGTCTATGATCAAAATCTAAACTAGATGTATTTTACTCATTACCGAAATAATTTTATTCATTAGCAAAATCATTTCCATCATGGCTAAAGGCTTGTCAATTTTGAGTTCATGTCCTTTTGAGCTGTAGCCACATGTTTATATTTGTGCTATCCATGCCATGCAATGTTTTGAAGTAGAACATCATACTGTCTTCCAATGTTTTCTCCAAATAAAAGTTAAAATTTGTGAATTTCTCCTCATTCATTAGAAAATAAATTGATTTCAACCACAAACAGGTACGGACCTACTAGGAATAATCAAAGGAGAAAAAAATGAACAGTAGAGAAAATGGGAACTGGTAAATCCTCTTGATATATGACATATTTAACAGTATATACAAAACATAACTATGCTTGCTGAAAGAGTTCCCCATTGAGAATTTCTACTTTCATAAAGAAAGCTGCTTCTTTTCAAACTAGAAGCTGTCTCTCAGTTCTTTTCCTCCTAATGATGAGCAGAGTGTTTGGTTATGGTACTAAAACTGTTGATAACACATAGATTTGGATGAAGCCATTTGTTGTGAATTCCAAAAAGCTGCCATGTCAGCAATTTCACTTTAATATTTAGTTCTATCCAACCCCAAGGACTTCCAAACACAACTTAAATGTAGCGTCTTCTATTGAGTTAGAAGTCCCTAAATGATGTCACAGGGGTGTACTCGAACAAACATTTTCAACATTATATCAGTGTCTACACTCTAAATATACTTTATTGGTTGTAGAGATTGGTTGGGACACCTTGAGGTCATGAAAGATTATATAATGCAAAGATTTATCTATATTAAGCAATACTCAGTTAAAAAGATCATGTCAAAACAGGCTAAAGCTTGAGGGATAAATGTGGTGAACACAAATAAGGCAGCCCTGCATTGCATACAGCTAAGCACATTTTCCATCAAGTCCTATGGGCAAGTAATGGCTCACGCTGAAATAGGCATGGTCCACAATCCACTCTTCATTGACCATTAACAAAGGCCACATGGGCTGCTTAAATAGAATGATTTATTTGTTTAACTTATTTCTATTTCAAGACAGTATGAAAGTCATCGGACAACATAATGTCCATCACGTTGGGAATTTAAAAATTACAAATAACTATGAATAAATTATGAAGAACAAAGAACTGGACAGTTCAGCAACAGGACTTTGGACCATCAAGCCTGCACCTTTCTAAACTGAAAGCCCTTTGCCTCTACGTGGTCCTTTTCCCTCTATTTTCTGCCTTTTCTGGTGTCTATCAAGATGTTTCTTGAACATTGCTGATGTATCTGCTTTTACCACCACCTCTGGCATTTAGTATCCTCTGGGTACAAAAAAGCTTGCTTCTCACGTTTCCTTCAAACTCTCCCCTTATTACTTTAAATCTATGCTGCCCAGTAATTGACATTTCTACCCTGGGAAAAAAGTCTCAGACTATCCATTCCCTCCACATCTCTCCTAATTTTGTAAGCTTCTATCCGAATGCCCTCAGTCTCCAACATTGAAGTGAAAACAAACCAAGTTTATCCAATCTCCTCAGAGCTAATATCCTTCAAACTAGGCAACATCCTGGTAAATCTGCTCTGTACCTTCTCAAAAGCCTCCACATCCTTCTGGTAGTGTGGTGACCAGAATTGTATGCAATATTCCAAATGTAGCCTCACTAAAATTCTGTACAGCTGCAACATGACTTACCAAGTTTTCTATTTGATGTCCCAACCAATGAAGGCAAGTATGTCATAGACCTTCTTGACAACCTTATCCACTTGTGTTACCATTTTCAGAGAACTGTGGACCTGTATGCCTAGATCTCCCTGTATGTCAATGCTTCTGCTGTTTCCCACACAGTTTCCTCCTGTATTAGGCTTTCCAAAATGCATCATCTTGCATTTGTCTGGATTAAACTCTATCTGTCAATTCTCCACCCAAGTCTCCAGCCTATCTATATCCCTCTCTATCCTCTAGTAATCCTCACTATCTGCAGCACTCCAATCTTTATTTTGTCCTCAGATTTACTAATCATACCATCCACATTCTCCCTCAAATCATTTATGTATTATAAACAACAGGGATCCCTGCAGAACACGACTGGTCACAAATCCCCAGTCAGATAAACACGCTTCCACCACTGCTCTCGATCTTCCATGACTCAGCCAGTTTTGCATCCATCTTACCAGCTCCCACAATAGATTCCATGTGAATTCACCTTCTGTATTAGCCTGCCATGGGGAATCTTGCCAAAGGCCATACAAAAGTCCATGTAGATAACATCCAATAACAAACCCTCTTCAATCATCTTTGTCACTTCTGCAAAAAACTCTATCAAGTTTGTGAGATACAAACTT
>NW_025211751.1:0-6195 GCF_004010195.1 Chiloscyllium plagiosum
CATCAATGTACACCACCTAGTTGGGTAATCCGGAAATGACCTTATTATCAGTCCCTGAAACGTGGCTGGATCGTTTTTCATAACAAATGCCACAACTTTGAACTGATATAGTCCAACTGGCGTTATGAAAGCCGAAATTGCCCCTCTCTGGCAGAGGTTCTTGCCAGTAGCCTCTGAGCAAATTCAATTTTGAAATGTAAATAATTTCTCCCACTTTTTCGACACAATTCTCCAAATATGGAATTGGATATGCATCAGTCTTTGTAACGGCATTGACTTTGTGAGAGTCCACACATGGCCATTGGGTACTTTCTGGCTTTGGTACCATGACTATATGTGAACTCCAGTCACTGTAACTCACTTCGATTATGACATCTTGGAGTGTGCGCTCCATCTCCTTCTGAACCAGTGCCAATTTTGGACAATCATGCTTATAAGGATGTTGCTTAATCAGAACAGCATCTCCTTTGTCTACATCATGCACAATAATGTTCGTAATTCCAAGTTTATTGCCGCATACCTCTCCACGATATCGTAATAACTCTTTCAGGTCACTTTGCTTTTCTTGTGTAAGGTAACTCAATAGTTTATCCCAATTTTTGACAACTTTCTCATTGTTCAATTTGATTTGAGGAATGTCCAATTCAGAGTCCTCTGAACTTGGTTCTTCCTCTGTGCTGTAATCATTAACACCTTCTCCACTTGCTTTCCTTCCCCATACCTTTACAGCATATTCACATGACACACTCTGGGAGATTTCTGGCTGGCTGGTGTCCGTACGAAGTAGTTCACCTCATTCAATTTCTTCCCAATTTGATGAGGTACACTAAAACTTGCTTCTAAAGGCTCAACTGTTACTGAAAGTAACACCAATACCTTATGCCCAATTGCAAAATTGCGAATTTGTGATTTCTGATCCACTTCCTGTTTCATTGTATGCTGCGATACGTTTAAAGGCTGTCTAGCCAACTCTCCAGCTCTATTTAATTGTTCCCTAAAATTTGACACATCGTTCAAATGGGTGGTCTCTGAATTCGGATTTATTAATTTCTCGTTAACCAACGGTAATGGTCCTTTTTCATCATGCCCACAAATTAATTCAAATAGTCTGAATTTGGTCATTATTCCGTGCGTCTCTGATCACAAAGAGTTCAAAAGGAATTTCCTTATTGCAATCATCTGGATAATCCTGACCATAAACCTTCAACATGGTCTTCACTGTTTCATACCATCTCGCTCATGCTCACTGTGATTCCGAATACTACGTAGTATATTTGAATTGCTTTATTCCTAAGTTATCCATCACCTGCTTGAATAGATCGGATGTGAGGTTTGATCTGTCTGAATCTGTATTGGTAGTCCGTACCTAGTTAAAAAAAATAAGCATTTTTTTTCTACAACTCTTTTAGCTGTAGTGCTGCATAATGGTTCTGCCTCTGGAAATCTAGTCGGCACATCCATTATTGTTAATAGATACTTATTCCCACTTTTTGGTTGAGATAGGGGACCTACACAATCTAGCAAGACTCTTGCGAAAGGTTCCTCAAATACTGGAATAGGTAGTGCAGTTGCAGGTTTATTACTGCCTGTGTGACATGTTTGAGACGTCTGGCAATATTCAACTACATCTTTGTGTCGTCCAGGCCAGTGAAAATATCTTTGTATTTCAGCCGATAGTGTCCACAACCCGAATGATCTCCAAGTGGTTGCAAATGTGCCACTCGCAGCACCTCCTTTCTGTATCCAACAGGCAAAACAGTTTGATGAATTTCTGTCCACGTTTGATCTGCTTCAATGTGTGCTGATCTCCATATCCGCTTTACGACATAATTTGTAAAGTAATAACACACAGGAATGCATTCATTCTCTTTCTTGTTAAATATCTTTTGATATAACTTTTTTAACTCTTCATGTTTCTGCTGTAATTAAATCAACTTAGCAGAGCTACAAATACGTTCATGTTTTCCTACTTGCTCCATCTCTGTTCCACTTATCCGATCAAAAACAAAAATTGGGATAACCCTACGTCAGCTTCCATATCTGTGCCTTTATCCTGCTTAAACCCGTGTATCTGTGATCTTCTGATCGCGCAATCAGTGGAAATTCCTGGATAAACATTTTTCAGGTCTTCAGTTGCCTGCATCTCCACTGGCTTTTCAACTAGAGTAGGCAGCACGCCTACCAGTGAATCAGCTATATTAATTGCAAGGAAAAAAATTTATTCCGGGAGCTGAGGGTTAGAGGTCCAGTATTCCTACCACACATTCTCCACTCTTCTTTGGAATCTCCAGCCTCACTTTACATAACTGAGCACTTTTTGCCTCACTATGAATTCCTGTTCGCAGCACATTTTCTGGTAATAGTCTCTCAAGAGTGCATAAAACTTCACCCCTCAGCATTACAGATTCAAAAAAGATGCTGTGTCAATTAATATTGGAACCTCCTTACCAATTTCTCCTGTCATATTGAATAAACATTACCCTTCCTGTAAGTTTTTATGCAGAATTGGCACGTCCACTGATCATCTTGTACACTCTGAGGCAGTTGCCTAACTTCCCTTATGATTTTTTTTTACGAGTCCAACAAAACTTCCAGGCTTGTCTGATCATCCTACAGCTGGTTTTCTCCCAGCCCACCAACACTGTAAATTTGTGTAGCCCACTTTATTACAATGAAAACACCATAGTATTTTAAATTCTTTGTCCCCCTCAAGGGGGGGACATGTAGTAAATTATCCTTACGTTCTACACTGTGATCTACCTTCCCCTTTGCACGTGAGGATATCTCTTTGCTCCAATTTCTGTCCCTCAGAGACCAGAACTGGTTCTGGAAGCCAAACCAAGTTTATGGGCCAGTTCATAATCATTAGCCATTTCAGCAGCTAACCTTGCAGCTTACACTCTCTGCTCTTCCACCTGAGTTTGCACTACTTCAGGTAGTGAATTTTTGAATTCCTCCAAATGCTAATCTCTCAAGGGGCATTTTCGCTTTGCTTGAATTTTAAATCTCTTATCCAACTGTCGAAATTAGTCTGTTTGATCCTTACAAACTCAGTGTAGGTTTGACCAGGATCCTTATTAGATTCCTGAAAGGTTGCCTATGCACACAAAATGTTTTTATTAACCTCATTAGACTTCCCAGATACCTCCTCTGATAGGGATGTGAATACCTCATCAGTCCTACATACAAGTTTCGTTTCGATCAACAAAACCCACAGTGCCTCTGATCACTGCATTTGTTGAGTCAACTTTTCAAATGAGACGAAAAGGGCATCACATTCTTCTCATCAAGTTGAGGCAATGCTTGTACATACTCAAACAAATTTTCACTAGCCTTCTGACTACCCGAGGTTGCTCATCCTCACTCTCTTCCTTACTAAGCCCATCCTCAGCCGTTATCTCCAGTGTTTAACACTGACTTCCATTTTTAAGTGTCAGTTTTTGCTATTCAAAAGCTTTCTTTCTCTCTCCCCTGCTGATTTCTCTTTTGCCATTCTTACTTTTTAATCTCTGTTCTGCTGCGGCCTCTTTTCCCCCCTCTTCTGCATGTTATCGAAAGTCAAATGTTTCATTTTGGCCGCCCTTTTCTTACGTCTCGCTGCTAACTCAAGATGTTTCATTTGCAACTGAATTCTTGCCATCTCTGTTTCTGATGGTATCTCCAGCAAGTTTAATTGACGAGCTACTGCTGTAATTATCTCTCCTTTCCTCATAGAAGCAGTCAGTTCCAATTCCAGCTTCTCTGCTAATTCTTGCAACTTGGTCTTATTCACTTTTTGTAAAATTTCCAAAGTCACTGCATTCACACCCAGGAAACGTTTGGCGACTGAAATAGCCATTACAATTCGAAACTTTGTCAACCCAATCAAACTAATACTCGAACTAAAGACACTCGCACCTCCCACTCGCTGTTGAAAATCCAGCAATGAGCCCCCAGTCTGTTACGGACGAGGCTAGACCACTCTAAACATTCTTAAGCAAGCAGCCCTGAGCATAACTTGGCAGTTTGTTTTGGTCATTATCCAATGAAAATTACCCGGAGTACTTTAGCTAGGATGTTTTTAAATCAGACAAAAACGTTATTCACAAAGTTACACAATGAAACACAATGAACAGAATAAAGAACCCCTACAGAATTCAACCTATCCAGCTAGACTTAATTATGCTATTCCAAATACACACAATAGTCCCAATAATCAAACTTGCTTGAAAAAACGTTATAATGGAATGCATGCTTCCAGGTTGAAGCTGAAGGGCATAAAAGAGAGAGAGTTTCCACACAGCTCCCAGTTGAACTTCCCAGTTCAAGACTAAACTGAAAACTGCTCAGCTCAGCTCAACTCAGCTAGCTCAGCTAAAAGAGCTGACCACTCCCCGTTCATTATACAGGTTATTCGAAAGCATGACAACTTTGCCATGTAGTTTCATCTGTTTACATATAAATAAAAGGCCTCTGAAAATCTCTTTCGTGTCTGTACCAAACCAGACTGATCGCAGCCTGACCCCGTTTTATTGAACCTCTGAAAAACATCAAGGACAGAGTCTACTTGAGCCAATGAACAGCTTTTAGCAAAAAAGAAGCCAGAGAAGACAGGCTAGTGTTCTGTGTGGAGGTCAGAGCTGTTGGGAATGGCTAATACTATCTGATGACAGATTTGTAAACAACATGACGTCCAATACAGGGTCACATACCAACTGTACATCCAGACGGTGAGACTTCATTCAGAACCTGGAGCTCTCTCTCAACCAACATGGGGGCTCCATAGAACTCTGTAAACTATCATTGAGTCATAGAATCCCACAGCACAGAGACAGGCCCATTATCACAAACTGGTTCATGCTGATCAAAATGTCCATCCATGCAAACCCCATTTCCCTGCGCTTGGCATATCCTTCTAAATCTTTCCTATCTATACATTTGTCCAAATGTGAAGGCACGTATCATGGAAAACATGTTATATCCAATGCTATCCGTATTTTGTTTTGGAGATAATGAGTGTTGATTCATAACACTCCAGTGTTAATGCAATCACGTTTCATTCTTTTTGTAGCGTTACAGATTAAACACTCATTCCCTTCACACTCTCCTCATGGTATCATCACTGCAGGGATTAGTCTGGTGAAACTCCAATACACCGTCTCTCTGTAGCTAGGAGATCATTGATTATAAATGAAAGAAAATACTGTCTCAAGTACACTCCACAACTGCAGGACGGTGTCTTCACTCTTATACTTTAATCATTTGTAATGGACGCTCCTACTCATTTATTGTGCTGATTACTTGCTGAGGGTCATAGAGTCATAGAGATGCACAGCATGGAAACAGGTCCTTCAGTCCGACTCGTCCATGACGACCAGATATCCCAACACAATCTAGTCCCACCTGCCAGTACCCGACTGCTCTGTATGAATTCTGTAAGTGCCCCATGATCAAGGACATCCAGCTCCTTTTCACCAAGAGGACTTCCCATCATCTCGCCTACTGATAAATACAAAATGCGAAGGATGGCATTTTTTGCCAATCATTTATTTGCCTTATGAAGCAAAGTCAAACCAACCACAACATCACTGTTGCCATTGGAGTTGATGGGAGATACTGAGGAGGCGATGATCTAGCTGTATTGTCTCCGAATATTAATCCAGGGAATCAGGTAATGACCCAGACACCGGATCTGAATCCCATAACGGCAGATGTTGGGAATTGAATTCAATAAAACATCAGGAATTAAGAATCAAATGATACAATGAAACCATTGTTGATTGTCCTACCTGGCACCCTCATGCCCTTCAGGAAAGGAAATCTACCATCTTCAGCTGGTCAGGTTTACATGTAACTCCAGACCCACAGCAATGTGGTGAACTCTCAGTTGCAGTTTGAAATAGCCAAGCCAGCCACTCAGTTATATCAGTCACTTCAAAGCCTCAAAGAAAAGAAACCGCATGGACCTCAGCACTGACTACTTACAGCCCACGGACTGCAGTGGGTCAGGAAGGCAGTTCACCAAAACCTTCTCAAGGACAATGAGGAAAGGGAATTAAATGTTGGCCCAGCATCGCATTCATGAATAAAGGAACATGATCCCACTCAGGGAAGAGAGAAAAACAGACATAAACAGGAACTTTGACATATCCCTTACATGGTCATAGTTATCAGTAATATGGGAACAGGAGAAACATAAGTAAGGTTTAATTTCAT
>NW_025211751.1:20424-24758 GCF_004010195.1 Chiloscyllium plagiosum
CCCCTTCTCATCTTGGCCCTGTGCCCCTTTGTCATTGAAACGTCAACCCTGGGGAAAAAGTCTCTGACTATCCACCGTATCTATGTCTCAAGCATAGGCTAAACAGCCTCTGAACAGCACTACAGCTCAGTAGTAGACTGATATATCCAAAGAGGAATTCAGGAAAAGTTTCTGGAACTTGCTACCACAGAGAGTACTTAATAAGAATAGAAGATTTAAGAGTAGAGAAGTGCATTCGACTCTTCAAGTCCACTCCACCTTTCAATGAGGTCGTGATTGATCTGATCTTGGTCTGAACTCTACTTTCCCATCTGTTCCCCACACCCCCAGATTCCCATGTATGTTAATAATTAATTGAGTTGAGTGAAGTGGGATTGAAGGAGCAGACCAAATAAGTAGATAGAGGAGAAAGCTATCGAAGGAGGTATTGGTGAGGTTCGAGGAAGAGGGTTGGGAGAATGCTCATTTGGAAGATAAATACCAGCATAGATCTGATGGGCCCAATGGTCTAATTACTAAATGTGAAGATATGGCAGAGATATTAAAGAGTTTTTTTTTTGCTAATGACAGTGGGGGAAGGAAGGGAGATGAAAAGTATGAATAGGGATAATTGTATTCAAAAGAACATTTACTGAAAGTTTAATAGATCCTAAGTGGTTAACCAATTATATCCTGAAGGACTGCTCTCTGGGCTGTCGGAGAAATGTTGCCTCTTTACTCTTTCATGTGATGTGATGACAAGGCCAGCTTTCGATGCCCAACCCTAATTGCCCTTGACCTGAGAGGTGCTCTGGGCCATTTCAGAGGGCAGTTAAGAGCTGTATCTCTGAGGCCCTGGAGTCACATGTAGGTCAGGCCAGTTAAGGATGGTAGATTTCCTTCCCTAACAGAGCCAAGTGAACCAGTTGTTTGTTTTTTTCACAACAAGTGACAATGGTAGTCATGGTCACTATTACTGAGATTAACTTTACTTTCCAGACTTTTTGTTTTAGATTAGATTCAGGCCCTTCAGCCCAACCAGTCCACACTGACCCTCTAAAGAGTAACCCACCCAGACCCATTTCCCTCTAACTAATGCACCTCGCACTATGGGCAATTTAGCATAGCCAATTCAGCTGGCCTGCACATCTTTGGATTGTGAGAGGAAACCGGAGCACCCTGAGGGAACCTACAGGGAGAATATGCAAACTCCACACAGATAGTCGCCCAAGGCTAGAATTGAACCTGGGACCCTGGTGCTGTGAGGTAGCAGTGCTAACCACTGAGCCACCATTGAGGCGATTGGAGATTAAATTCACATCCTATGATTAGAAAATCTCCTACTATAATGAACTTTTTTCCTTACTGTATGATAATTTTCTACTCCTTTATCATGCCTCCCATCAGATATTTCCCTGTTGTCATCTTAAGCTGCTATTTTAGCAGAGTTCTATCTCAGGCATGTGATGTATGGCATTGGTTAAGAACAATGCTCCAAATCTAACCACTCCCCCGAGCCAAGCTGTTTCCGCCCAGCTGCTCTGTCACTCTGATCTTGATCTCAACTCCACTTTCTTTTCCCCATAACCGTCGATTCCCATTTAAATCAAGAATTGATTTACGGGAAGGACATTAAGCTGGGGAAGGTTCAGAACAGGTTTACCAGGATGTCGCCAGGAATGGAGGGTTCGAGTTATAAGGAGAGGCTGGGGACATTTTTCACTGGAGCATGGGAGGGTGAGTGGTGAGCTTTTGGGGTTTATAAAATCATGAGGGGTATAGAGAAGGTGAACAGCAGGTGTCTGTTCCCTAGACTGGGGGATTTCAAGACTTTTTTAAGGTGAGAGGAGAAGAATTTTAAAAAGAATAAGGAGCAATTTTTTTACACAGTGAGTGGAATGATTTTCCCGAGGAACTAGTGAATGCAGATACAGTTATAACATTCAACAGACATTTAGAAACATTTATGAATAAGAAAGGTTTGGGGGGATATGGACCAAGCGCAGGCTGTGGGACTAGTTTAGTTTGGGAACATGGTCGACATGGACTGGTTGGACCGAAGGGTCTGTTTCCGTGCTGGATGACTATACAACTGCCTTCATCATCCAGCCAGTGTTTGACCAAGTGTGGCATCAAAGAGGATCCTGGGAACACTGAGCTGGACTGAAGTCATTGACATGGCTGAGGATCCTGGGATTGTATTCATTAGAGTTTAGAAGATTGAGGGGAGATCTA
Source organism: Chiloscyllium plagiosum (assembly GCF_004010195.1). Taxonomy (NCBI): domain Eukaryota; kingdom Metazoa; phylum Chordata; class Chondrichthyes; order Orectolobiformes; family Hemiscylliidae; genus Chiloscyllium; species Chiloscyllium plagiosum. Next base: position 22,639 of record NW_025211751.1, read on the forward strand.
ATAGAAACTTACAAAATAATTCATGGTTTAGAAAGGGTGAATACTGGGAAGTTGTTTCCATCAGGTGGGGATACTAGGGCCCATGGCCTTAGAGTTAGAGGGGGCCAATTTAGAACGGAAATGAGGAGACATTTCTTCAACTGGAGAGAGGTGGCCCTGTGGAATTCGTTGCCATGGAGCACAGTGGAGGCTGGGACATTGAATGTCTTCAAGGCAGAGATGGATAAATTCTTTATCTCACAAGGAATTAAGGGATATGGGGATAGTGCGGGTAAGTGGAGTTGAAATGCCCATCAGCCACGATTGAATGGCTGAGTGGACTCGATGGCCCGAATGGCCTTACTACCACTCCTGTTTCTTACGGTCTTATGGTGCCCATGTCAATCACCAATCAACCATTCACACCCAGTAACTTCCTAACAGAAACTTTCTCTTTCATCATCTTCTCAGTTGAAAAGCCGAAGGTCGACCATCCCAAATATCCGTTAAACTTTGTGGGTGGCCTGTGCATAACGAACAAAGATTTTAACAGCAATTATGCAGACAAAGCAACTGACACGTTTGAAACAGAGATGAAGGAAGTTGGTAAACAGGTGAGCTTATAAAACCGTATACGATTGGTTGCTTTTATTTTTAACTGAAACACAAAGTTCACCGGGTTTAACTTTTAATGTCACTTTGCTGTTAGAGAAAGTTTGCTGATTGGAATCGATTATCAACATTTAGGAGGTGTGAAGATTAGGAAAGTGAGTGTGTGGTACTGATAGGCACGGGCGATAAACTGGCTTGGTGGTATACTCACTGATGAAAATGTGATGCTGGAAAAGCACAGCCGGTCAGGCAGCATCCAAGGAGCAGGAGAATCGACGTTTTGAGCATAAGCTCTCTTCATCAGGAATGAGGCTGGGCTAGTATTTCAGTATCTAAGATGAATTATATGAGTTCAAATCCTACCCCGGTGAAGTCTCAAATCAGACAACATCTGCAATAAGTAACCTGGTAATCTGATTTCAGATTAGATTCCCTTCACTGTGGAAATAGGCCCTTCGCCCCAACAAGTCCACACTGCCACACTGACCCTCCGAAGAGTGACCCACCCAGACCCATTCCCCTACATTTCCCCCTGACTAATGCACCTAACACTATGGGCAATTTAGCACGGCCACTTCACCTGACTTGCATCTCTTTGGATTGTGTGAGGAAACCAGAACAGTCAGAGGAAACCCATGCAGACACGGGGAGAATGTTCAAACTCCACACAGACAGTCACCTGAGGCTAGAATCGAACCCAGGTCCCTGGTGCTGTGAGGCAGCAGTACTAACCACTGAGCCACCGTGCCGCCCATAAACATGTATGCCATCTGGTTTGTTAATGTCCTTCCTCTGGTCTGTTAGACTCCTGAATGTACTGCAGGTGAATGTTAACCTCGCTATGGTCCATAAAGACTGGCCTAGCTAGTAATGGTCCTGTCCCACAAATAAACTTTAAAAGATAAGTTAAGGATTCATCTAATAAAAACTGAAAGGACTCCGGATGCTGTAAAACAGAACTGAGGGAGCGTCACTCAACCTTAAATGTTAACTCTGATTTCTCTCCACAGATGCTGCCTGACCTGCTGAGCTTTATCAGCAATATCTGTGTTTACTTCAGGTTTAATCTAGTCGTCTTGATACATGTATAGGTAATTATGATTTCAGGGATGTTAGGGCAGTATTCCAACCCCTATAAAATGGCACCAGTAACTCCTATGTTCTCATGTGATTTACAACAGAAATCTTTCGCTGTTTTCAGATTGCTTCCTTACTTTGTCATTTCAGTCCTATTTTGGGCCAATGTGTTTGGTTCATGGTACAGACGACTAACCCGGAGTTTACTAGGGGTTCAGCAGCCTTGGTTCTAACCTCTTGATCATACCAAGACTAAACTATCCTAACACTGGAATGGAGTTGTTCTAATGTGGATTCTTCAGATGTTTGTACACGTTCTCAGCTATGAGGGGGGTCCCGATTTGCAACGGTCTGACTTTCAAATGTTCGTACTTACAAACGATACCCCACACAGGGATGTAGTTTTGAAAACCCAGCAAGCAAGCATTGGCTGGACTTACAGACAGCTGCTT
>NW_025211752.1:0-1656 GCF_004010195.1 Chiloscyllium plagiosum
CGCCCCGCACTCTATTCCCGTCAGACTGGAACAATAAAACCTGACTGTATTTCCAATTCCTGTTGCTCACGTCCCATAATGTCCTATTACCTGTCGGCCCATCTCTCCAATACTAGCCCCCACCTCCCCCGGCCCCCTCCCCCGGACAGTGCATGCCCAGAAGACTCCAAACAGCTCCTGGACGTGGGCTGCTGTCCGAGAGGGTGAAACGATACCAAGAGTTACATTTTCAAACATTTTGGAACAATTTTACTCAAAGAGTTTTGCGTTCGAGATCCAACTCTTTCACACAACAGCAGGAGGCCATTCAGCCCCTTCCCCCAGACTGTCCCACAGGGGGAACAGCAGGAGACCATTCAGCCCCTTCCCCAGCCTGTCACACAGGGGGAACAGCAGGAGGCCATTCAGCCCCTTCCCCAGCCTGTCCCACAGGGGGAACAGCAGGACTCTCCCACCCCTCACTCCTTAACAGCTCCTCACTCGCTCTCTCCCCATCTCTATCACTTCGTGGAGGATTGAAAACCTTGACCAGTGACAAAGACATAGGAGGTGACAGGATTCAGTCGCATGGTAGTTTTATTGAAGCAGGCAGAGGACCAGAGACCATCCCCGAATCTGGCTTCCAGCTGGGGACTCATTTATCACCTTAATCTTTGGTTCAGATTGGAAGAGAATGACGCTGACTTTCCTAATGGAATACAATATTTTTATACATCTTGTGTTTCAATAATCACATACAATGTGGTCACTATGCCTTTCCCTTATTCTTTATATGCAATTCGATAACACCTAATCAATGATGGACACATCTACAAATGGCCCCAGGTTCCTCATGATGTCATGATGTTTAGCAGACATTGTAATCACCAGGTCTGTGAATCTTTCAATGCATCCCATTAATACATATTCCAAAGTTACTGGCTATATGCCGTCAGGCATGTGTCTGTCTTGCTTATCTTCAAGCACTGCGTGAATTATGTTATTCATTGTATTTATCTGTTATGACATTCTGCTACTCATCTTACATTTCCCACTGTCCTCACAATAAAAGACACAAAAGGCTGTTACTATCTGCTATAAGATTCATAACATTAATTCTATTATAAAGTTAGTTATATCGAAAGTTTGATATTTACTCCTGCTGTTAGCATTCTTTAACAAATGAATGGCAAGCAATGTGTTTTTTCCAGTGTGCACTCGACATTTCTTTAATGATAAGGGGAAGACTGACGGAGACTAATTAACTTTCAGATTTTAATTAATCTTCTTTCATTGAAATCTGTCTTTCTGATTATCTGAAGTATCTTGAAGTCGAATCTGCTTCTAAATATTCTGAACAGTTTTGACAAAATAACTAATTATTGCAAAATGTTTTTATTTGGTGTTTTCACAGCCATACTGTGACCTAAGTTGACCATATGTAGTCTTCTGGGATGAGATTTATACCTCCTTCCACACCTATCTCGCTCTCTCTACCTCCGCCACCCGTCTCACGCACAGTCCCTCTCTCCCTTTCTCACATGGTCCATCTGTCAAGCAGTCCCTGGCTTTCTCTCACACTGTCACTCTCTCATGCTCTCTACCTCCATCTGGCGCTGTCACTCTCTCGCTCTTGCTGTCGTTCTTCCCCCCTCCCCCTCTAAGCCTTTATCCTCT
>NW_025211752.1:2771-11510 GCF_004010195.1 Chiloscyllium plagiosum
TTCCCCCCGTGTCTCACTCTTTCAGACTGTCATTCTCTCGCACTGTCGCCCATATTTCTCTTTCACACTGTTTCTCCACTCTCTTTCTCCTTCTCTCTCTCTCTCTCTTTATCCCTCTCATTATCTCTGGCAGTGTCTCTCTCTCACATACTGTCTCTCATACTGTCCCTTTCTCTCTCATGCTGTCTCTCTCTCTTCTCTTTATCTCGCAATGTCCCTTTCTCTCTCCTCGCATTTTCTCTCCCTTTTTCGCTCTCCATTCGCCACTCTCCTTCATTTGTTCTCCGTCTTGCACTCTCTTTACCTCCCAATGTCTCTCTCTGCACGTTTCCTCACATTCTCCAAACCACTCTTCCTGAGATCCTTTCTCACCTTCCATCGCTAAGGGAACAGTTTATGGCTGTTTTCACAGATCGTTTCCAGTGGAAGTGAGTGTGGTATATTCACAGGCCGTTACTAAAGGAAAGTCAGTGGGGATGGGTTCACAAGCCATTGCTTGGGGAAAGAGTTTGCAAGTGGGAACACAGGATATTGCAAAGGAAAACAGAGGGACCTGGGGATGTTGGTGTTTCTATGCGAACAGAGTGGACTTGGGGCAACAGAGTGGCGGTTGTACAACCATCTGGTGCCAGTGAACAGAGTGGGGCTATGACCACAGGTCACTGCTAAATGAACAGTAGATGACTGACTGTAGCAGAGCAGTGTGGGAGTGGGGCTGCAGGTCATTGCCAGGGGAAGACAATGGATAAGACTACACGTCCCACAAGAGAGGGTGAGTGAGAGAGTCTCAAGAGAGCATGCAGGGGTGATTGTAAGATAGTGTGTGAGAGGGAGAAAAAGTGCGAGAGAGCATGCACATGTGAGAGAAAGAGTGCACAAAATAGAGAGAGATTGCACAAAATCCAGTGTGGGTAAGTCAGGACTGTGTGAGGTAGGGTGCATGCGAGAGAAAGTGTGGATGACAGCATGAGTGTGCAAAGGTGTCATAGAGAGAGTGATAAAATAAGTGTCTGCCTACAAGCATGTGTGTGTACCTGAGTTTGTGCAAGAGAGTGTGTGGGTAAGTGTGTCAGAGAGAGAGTGTGTGTTATAGAGACAGAATATGTGCATGAGTGTACGAGAGAAAGTGAGTATGCGGGTGGAAGAGTGTATGAGGATGTGTATAAGGGTGAATGTGAATACGTCTAACTGTAATTAAGAAAAGATTGCATGTGTGAAAGAGTGCACATGCCGTGTAAGCAAATATGCGTGTAAGTTTAACTGTGGGAATCTGTGTTCACATGTGCAAAAGTGTATGTAAGTGTCTAAGAGTATGTGCATTCATGTGTATGCGCAAGATTGTTTAAGTAAGAGCATAAGAGGGTGTGTGTACATGTGTCTGTGTACGTGCATGCACATTTGTGTACGTGCATGCAAGAGTATCTGCAATAAAGAGAGTGAGACAATATGTGTGTGTGTGTGAGCACACACACGCACATGCATGAGATAGAGAGGGAGTGTGCAAGGGAGTGTACATGATGGAGACTGTGCATGTCAGCATGCGTGTGCACAATTATGTGTGCGTATAACACTGTGTGTAAAAGAGAGTGCATGCATGCTAGCGTTGGTGTATGCACAAGAGCATGTAAGAGTGAGTGTACATGTATATGTACTAAAGTGTGTGTAATGGAACGATTGCATGTGCACATGTGTGTGTGTGTATGCATGTGTACATGTGTGGCTGTGTAAGCATGCATGTGTGCACACAAGAGTGTACATACAAGAATGTCTTCAAGATAAAATGTGAGGAAGAGGTGTGTAGAAGAACGTGAGTGGCTGACAGTCAGCGTGCGTGAGAGGGAGGTGTGCGTGAAGATGACTGAGACTGTGTGTGTAAGAATGTGTGCATGTGCAAAAGTGTGCCTGTGTACGTGCATTTGCAAAACTTGATCTGTGTTTGTGCAAGAGTGTGTGTGTTTGTCAGAAAGTGCTCGTACAACAACATGTGCCTCTGCATGAGCGTGTCTGTGAGAGTGTGTACAAGTGTGTAAGTGTGCCTGAGTGAATGTACCCGTGAGAGAGTGTATGAGTGTGTCCGACAGTGTGCATAGGGCAAATTATGAGAGTATGAGTGAATATGCATGGGAGATAGTGTGTGAAAACATGTGCAAGAGTGTGTATTAGAGTGAGTGACAGAGTTTTGAACTAGTGCATGAGTATGGTTGAGAGAGAGGATGCAGAGACAAAGAGTACGTGGACGAAAGTGCACATGGGTGGGAGAAAGTGCCAGATTCTATGCAAAAGAACGTGTGCAAAACAGAGTTTGAGACTTTGCAAAAGAATGTGTGAGAGTGTGTAAGAGATTGTGTCAGTGTGTGTGTCTTGCATGATTGTTAGAGTTTGTGGTTGAGTGAGTGTGAGACAGAGAAAGACAGTGCAAGCAAAAGAGAACATATGCACAGGAGTGAATACATATGAGAGAGTGCCCGAGTGTTTGAGTGTTAGTGAGTGACAATGTGTGCATCTAAGGAGACGCAAAGAAATGTGCGCAGGCTTGTCTGTGAATATTGAGTGTGAGGGAGTGTGTAACTCTGGAGTGAGACTGTGAACGCGAGTCTATGTTTGGGAGTTTGTGCAGGTTTGTGTGATTATAGATTACTTTACTTACTTTTTTACAGTGTGGAAACAGGCCCTGCGGCCCAACAAGTCCACACCGACCGCCGAAGCGCAACCCACCCAGGCCATTTCCCCTACATTTACCCCTTCACCAAACACTACAGGCAATTTAGGGTGGCCAATTTACCTAATCTGCACATTTTTGGACTGTGGGAGGAAACCAGAGCACCCGGAGGAAACCTACGCAGATCGGGAGAGAATGCACAAATTCCACACAGTCAGTCACCTGGCACCCGGATTGCACCTGGATCTCTGGCGTTGTGAAAAACAGTGCTAACCACTGTGTCACTGTGCCGCCCAAAGTGCCCAACACTGGCATCTCTAAATTTTCTCGTTTTTTGTGAGTGAGCAGTAATTTGTGGGTGAGTATGTAACTATGGAATGGGTGAGTGAGAGTGTGTGTGCGAGAGTGAGGGTGGAGATTTTGACATCGGTGTTCCTGACTTTGAATGTGTGTATTATTAGTGTGTTTGCATGTGAGCGATAAGATCTGACTGTGAAAGGTAGTGTGACTTTGTGAAAGAGAGACTGTGAGTTTCTGAATGCTGGCATGCATTTGAATGTGTGTGTGCATGTACTTTTATGTTGGTGTGATTTTATGTAACACAGTGGAGGTGGGTGGTGATGATGTGCAGATAAATCTAGGTTCTTCCTGTGTAATTTTGCAGCAAAGTGCTCTCGTTCTCCCTTTCAACTAATCTTTTCTCTTTTATCACAAGGAACCTTTGTTTGGAAAACTACAACGTGAAAACCCAAATTGTCTGGGGCTAGTAAAGCCTTGAATAAGAGCAACTTCCAGAGGGTAGGAGCATTGGTTTGAGGCCTGTTCGACAGGCTGCACCTCGTGGAGGCCTAGGTGAGCCATGTCCCTTTCTGAGACCGAGACTTAATGTGGGTTATGGAGTAGGTCAGGATGACAAAATCTGACAGTGAGAGAAAGATTTGAATAGCTAAGAGACCATGAGAAACAGGAAAGCGATGGAGAGGCATTTGAGATTGTAAATTAATTATAATGGCAAGATTCTGGGGCCGCAGAAAATAGGTATACTGAACCAGCAACACTGAAGGTAAAAACAGCAATCAGATTATCTGACTGTTGATCCATCGCTGTACGTGGAATCTTGCTGTATATCAATTGCCCCAGTGCCATCATTACAGGCATTGACTGTGTTAATCGGCTACCCGTCATTTCTAATTTTTCCGGAGGGTCTGGCAGGAATACTCAAGTCATCTCCCAATATATTTGTATTTGAATGTTTCCAAGAGATTGTCTGTGTGACAGGAAAGAAAACCTGACATCTTGCTGTGCTATCTCTCTGTAAAATCTTTCTCCTTTGCCTTTCAACTAATGCTGTCTCATTTTTCACCGAAAGGATTCTTTTTGAAGATCCAAAAAAAGAGATAATTTGGAGATGCCGGTGTTGGGCTGGAGTGTACAAAGTTAAAAAATCACACAACACCAGTTTATAGTCCAACAGGTTCAATTGGAAGCACACTAGCTATTGGAGTAACGCTCCTTCATTAGATGGTAGTGGAGGGCTCAATCCTAACACACAGAATTTATAGCAAAAATTTACAGTATGATGCAACTGAAATTATACATTGAAAAATTGATTGTCTGTTAAGCCTTTCATCTGTTAGAATACCGTGACAGTTTCATTCCTTTCGTGTGTAAATCACAAAACTTTCTTTTAAAAAGTTGCATTCTAGGGTTAGCTGTTAACAATGGTGAATAGCTAGACAACATGTTGAAGGTGTTGGACCCTGTGTTTTCTGTCTGTGCCATGATGTTTAGATTGATTCTAATCTAAAAAGTGAGATAACTGAGTTTAACATGAATTCATGCACTTTTTGAGCAAAGTAAAATGTAACCCTGTAAGTACAAATTCATCCCACAAAATGTATGTGTGCATATAGGTCTTTGTCTGTCTGTGTCTGTCTGTCTGTCTGGGGTGGGGGTTGTGAGTGTGAGAAAGTGTATGTGTGTGTGTGTAGTGAGTGCAGAGTGTCTTGAGTCTGTGAGGGGGTGCATGTGTGAGTGTGGGAATGTGTGTGTCCGTAAGGGTGTGTGTGGGTGTCTGTGTGCGCGCCTGTGTGTATGTGTGTCCACGTGTATGTGTTTATAGGAGTGCCTGTGTGTGAGAGAGAGAGTGTGGGTAGGAGTATCTGTGTGTGTGTATAGTGCAATGGTGGTCACCTGTAATGTGACATGAACCCAAGGTCCCGGTTGAGGCCCTCCCTATGGGTACCGAACGTAGCTATCAGCCTCTGCTCGGACACTTTTCTCTGCTGCCTATCCCGAAGTCCACCTTGGAGAATGATCACCGGAAGGTACGATGCTGAATGTCCGGGACCTTGGGTTTATGTCACATTACAGGTGACCGCCATTGCACTATACCCACACACAGGCACTCCTAAACAGGCACTCCTATACACACATACACACGGACACACATACACACAGGCGTGTACACAGACACTCACACACACCCTTACGGACACACACACTCCCACACTCACACATTCACCCCCTCACAGACTCAAGACACTCTGCACTCACTACGCACACACACATACACTTTCTCACACTCACAACCCCCAACCCAGGCAGACAGACACACACAGACAGACAAAGATCCACATGCGCACATATATTTTTTGGGGTGAATTTGTACTTGCAGAGTTACATTTTACTTTGCTCAAAAACTGCATGCATTCATGTAGAATTCTGAGCTCAAAAACTTCATGAATTCATGTAAAACTCCGTTATCACACTTTTTAGATTAGAATCAATCTAAACATCATGGCACAGACAGAGAACACAGGGGCCAACACCTTCAACATATTGTCTAGCTATCACCATTGTTAACAGCTAACCCGAGAACGCAACATTTTATAAAAATAGGTTTTGCGATTTACACATGAAAGAAGTGAAACTATCACCGTATTCTAACAGATGAAAGGCTTAACAGACAATCAATTTTTCAATGTATAATTTCAGTTGCATCATACTGTAAATTTTTGCTATACATTCTGTGTGTTAGGATTGAGCCCTCCACTACCACCTGATGAAGGAGCATCGCTCCGAAAGTTAGTGTGCTTCCAATTAAACCTGTTGGACTATAACCTGCGTGATTTTTAACAATAAAAGAGTGTTAGTGCCCCAGGAGACCTTAGAACAAGGGTTTTTGTCAGAGGTGACACAATACGAAGGCCTGTTCAACAACCTGCACCCCATTGGGCCAGTGAGTTGTGTATGTTTATTATCCTGAGATTTGATTTCCTCTGATGGAAACTAGAATTTAAGTGGCATCTGGTTAAGTGGCTTCTGCTGGATTGCAGCCCTGTCATTTTAAAAACAGGGTTGAAGCCTGAGGTTAAAGTAACCAGGCCTTGGGATTTGACACAAGTATGTGAATCCCCTCCCAGTGAATGTCTGACTGACAGGACTCCTCAAAGAGGAAATTAAACCCAAAATATGAAACTCTCTTTAAATACTAATTATAATGTCAGAGTAATAATAGGTTAATGTTAAATTGACGTTTGGGAGTGACAGACAGGCTTCAAGCAGGGAGAGGGGCAGGAGAAAAGATAGAGGGTGGGTGGGAGAGGCATTTGAGATTTGTAAATATCTGTAGTGTTAGTGCTTCAGGATACAGGAAATATTTACCACTTCACCCGCATCCCATCAAAAAATGGAGCCTATCTTGTTCTTGACATATTTTAGCCTGTGTGATTTGCTGTGTCTCAATGGCCAGCACCAACGTGAATCACTCAATGACTGTCTCAATAAACCCTTCATTTTAATGCTGCCTGAGGGGTCTGGGATTGAAATTTCCCAATATTTTCCTCGAATTGATCAGAGCTGAGCATTGCTGACGGAGAGACACAAAACCCTGGCCTCTTGCTGTGCCGTTTGTTTAATAATGTCCTTCCTTTCCTGTTCCAATGACTTTCCCTCTCGCTTAATCCACTCATCCCACAGAGGAATTTTTACATTGAAACTACAATGGGATATGAAACCCTTCCCTTGGACAGAAATTTCCTCCGGAGAGGGACAGGCCTGAGGATCCTGTGGGATCACACTGTGCACCAATGACCTGCAGCATTGCTGGCACAGAGACTGCTGGGAAACAGTACCCTGGTTTATAATACAGAATATTGCCAAATAACAATGTTACAGTCTTTTAAAAAGGCAAGATAAAGATTACAATGCACAAGATTAAATCTGAGAGAGAGAAAGACCAAAAATGAAGAGGGGGTTAGAGAAAGAGGGACAGACAGCAAAAGCTCAGAGATGGAGAGGGAGGAGAGAGAGAGAGAGAGAGAGAGAGAGAGACAGACCACATAGACAGTAGACAAAGGGGGAAGTGCTTTGATTTCAGCAAACAGCAGAATTGATCCCTCTGTGTCATTCTGGAGCCAGAATTGAACCCTTAACCACATCAGGGAGACACACAATCTATCTGCAGTCACACTTGCAGCATGTTCGGTATTGCAACAAATGGCTCAGTGTCAAAATATGGTTTGCAGAGGCTCTGATTTTACATTTTCTTTCTCTCTTGTTCTATTCAATTCTGTTCCTTTATCAGTCTTGAGTCTTCCTCCCTTTCTCACTGTCAATCGTCTGGCTCTTTCTTTCTGTCCTCCTTTTTCCCTCTCTATCGCCATTCCTCAGTCTGGGGTCTTCTCCCCTCCCACGAGCAATCTCTCCAGAATGACCGATCATTTTAAAATGTAAATTCTGCAATGTGACGGGTCAGGTTTACAAAATGACAGGGTACACAATTTCAGAGACAGAGCTTTAAATCGGAGAGAGTGTGGAAATAGAGAGAGATGGAGAAAGAGGGAGAGTGTGAAAAGGCAGGAATGGGAATAAGTTTGGAGAATTGGGGGGGGTAGGGGTGGGGATGCGGGGGTAGAGAATAGAAACAAGGGCTGGGGAGAGGTAGGGGTGGTCTCCAGTTATTGAACATTGAAATTGCAGAATAAATAGTACCTGGCACATGAGTGAAGATGACAGCCTGGGAGAGAGAAGAAGACAGAGACAAGTGGGAGAGAGATACACAAACATGAGGAGGTGACGGGAAGGTGAGTCAACTTTTGCAGCCTCTAGTTTCTAACTCTGTGAGATGTGCTTCTATTTGAATGCAGTGAGACTGCGTGTGTTTTTTGCTTCATTGCAACTTTCACCCTTTCCGGGAGTTGTGTATGCGAGTGGGGGGTGGGGGGGGCGGTGCGGTGTGGTGGGTTTGGGGGATGGTTAGATCTGGAGTCCTGAGTCTACGTGAAGCTTTGTCAATCATTGTGAAGAGTTGTATCTGAATTTCAGACAGGGCCACAAGATGGCGAGGACAAAATAGAAGATGCAGACATCACTCAAATGTAGTGCTTTCGTGAACGAGGGCAATGGGGGAGCAGAGGGGAGGGCTAGGTTTCCCTGCCCCTCCATCCAGCCATTTCCATTTCTTTATTCTGTCTCCTTTACCATGGGGGAGGGGTGGCTGGAGAGAGCTGGTAGGGTCCTGCTGTGCAGAGTGGTCTTCACTTCAATGTCAGCTCATCTGTGAGTGTGTGTGTCAGGGATGGTGGAGGGTATGGGCTATGACAGGGTGTTGAGGGAATCATTCGGCTGCCTGTAGCTGCTGGTGCGCCCCTTGGCCTGCAGGTCTCCTCACACCTGACATATGGGGCCCCAGGCTAAGTTTGCTGATGGTCTGATAATGGGTGGGCTGCATCTTTTCTCGTTTCCACCACAGCCCATACCTCATGTCCCACCCTCGAAAATGGGATGCTGACGTAACGAATGTCTACGAGACACGTGGGGAAATCAGAAAATGGGGCAAATGTGAGGCAGGAGAGGGCATTTCAATCAAACTATAGAGGATATGGAGAGAGAAGGAGAGAGAGAGAGAGAGAAATCGATTCTCAAGGGGAAGAGGAAAGTTGAGAAGAGGTGGAGAGGCGGATAGGGACAGAGTGAGGGAGAGAAAGAGAGACAGACTGGGACAGAGAGATACAGGGAGTGAGGAATGAAAGAGAGAGATAGGGACTCAGAGAAAGAGAGCGAGATTGATAGAAGGA